>NC_137498.1:29601734-29629234 GCF_041902795.1 Electrophorus electricus | reverse complement strand
CACTATCAGTGAGAGCCAGTTTCTTTCAATTTCTCAGTTCAATACATGAAGCTAGCATTAGAAATCAAGATATGCTAGTTTTTAAAAGTAAGACAGCCATGCAGAACACAAAGTAATTATAACAGACATTTTATCATTAGACACATAACCATTTAACCTACCAACAACACATATTAGACCACTAAAACAAAAGAATTAGCTATTGAGCCCTGCTAACTAGATAACACAAGCTTGTAAAATGAGAAATAAAACCATATAACCATAAACAATATTTATTTCTTATCTAATATTAATTTTACCATCTTTTGCTTTCGAGCTAGCATGAACTGATGATGCTAAAACAAAATTACATATTGTTTTGTCACAAAGGAATTTGGTATGTATATATGTATATATGTGTTTAAAATATTTATATGAATGTAATTCCACAAAAGATTAACTTTTTCTAATGACAGTTGTGAGAGAGCACTCAAAAAATGAGCAGGGAACAGGATGGAGAAGATAAGAACAGAGAGAAAGACTGAAAGCAGATGCAGAACAGGTAGAAGCAGTAAGTAAGATAGCAAAACAAGGAGAGAGCAAGCAGGGCCTTTTTAAAAAAGCACAGGCACTATTCTGCCCCCATTACTGACTGGCTATGCAGCATTTGACACAATCAACCATGATATTATTTTAAAACATTTGGAAAGTAAAGTTGATCTGCAGGGCCCAGGGTTAGAATGGTTAACCTCCTACCTGAGTGACAGAACTTTTCTGTCAAATAAGGAAACTGTTCCTTTTCCCTGCTCCCATCAAATACGTCATCCAAAAATCCTAGGGCCATTTCCCCCCCCCCCCCCCCCCCCATTATATATGCTTCCCCTTGACTGTACGTTAGAAAAATACAATATTCTGTATCCTGGTAATGTGGATAACACCATTTTTTTTTCTATCTGACAGCACTTGCACACTGGAGAACCTTTTTAACACTCTAGATGACATCAAATGCTGGATAACAAGGAACTCTCATCATCTAAATGAAAATAAAATGGAAGTAATTATATTTAGTTCCCCTAACCCTAACTTAAAACCCATTTACATTTACATTTTGGGCATCTAGAAGATGCTCTTGAACACTAGTTGTGCTGCTGCATTCTGAATCATCTGTAGAGGTCTGATGGCCTGTAGAGGAAGACCAGCAAGTGAGCTGCAGTAATCTACCTTTTTTTTATGCCCTTGCCAGTAATCTTGCCCCCCCTTTATGGGGACATTGATCTCATTATTCTCATTTCCTTTTCATTAGTAATGTCATACAGTTCATTTTTTTGTATACAGATATAAAGGTGATGAGGTACCATGATTGCCCAACCCTCCTCACCTCCAATCCCCTCTTCTGCAGCACCCTCCTGCCTGTCCATCTCTCCCATCCCAACAGCAATAGTCTATCTTTAAGATGACAAGAGACTGCACAGCATCATCTGGGCCAAAACCTTTGTATGTTACAAGTTAAATGCAACAAATGTTACAAATCACATGTATGTTATATATGTTACAAGTCAAATGTAAAGACCCACCTATTGTTTTTGTTTTTAGGTCAGTCTAAGGTTTCTGTCATGTTACGCGTTTCAATTTTTTAATTATTTATTTATTTTATTTTCAATCAATTTACTGTGTTTTGCCTTTAACAATCAATTTTGCCTCAATTTTACCTTAGTATCATGTTTTTGTTTTTTTGGTATTTCATTCACTTCTTGTGCATTTATTTTTATAATGTTTTCTTTTGCTTTTGTATTGACTTTTATTCCTTATTTATTGTTAAACCAGCTACCTTAGACAGAAAGCAGTTTCGATCAACTTCTGTTGTTTTTAAATGTGCTCTACAAATAAAGATGATTTTATTTGACTACATATCCCTTTTCAGTGACTAAGAGGAAACAAAAGAAATAAACATTTTGCTGCTTGGTCATATTTCAGTGTGTCAATAAAATGACATGAAATTTCTTAGTGCCAGTGTATAACATTTCCCATAGGTGAACATAGGAACTGGGAGAACCAAAACACAGACTGGAATGAAGGAACAGATGAGGGGCAGAGAAAACGAAGCTAAGGTGCAGAACCAGGGAGTGCAGGAAAACAGACGACAGGGAAACCATGACAACATGGACGCCAGGAGGGTGGCCATTTGTCACACAGTGTAGCTACAACCTGTCTTTGGAGTCCTCTAGGAGTTTTTGTATGTTCACGTTTTCTTTACAAAGTGTCCCAAGAGAGGAGGACAGTGCAGACACTCCACTGCCCTGTGTAGACACCTTGAGTGCACTTCCTCCTGCCTCCAGAGATGCATCTTTGTTACATTTATGCTTCTCCTCATATGTCAACAGCTCAGTTTGCTCCAGCACTGATATAACAGAGACATGCAAAGAAATTCAGTTTTTAAAAAAAGCACAAGCAACTATATGACTGTGCGTTCTGTAAATTGTTACTGTACTAAGAGCAGACGGTCTGTGCTGGGGCATTCATTGGTGGGCTGTGCTCTCTACTGGGCCACATATACTAAAATAAATATTCAAATATACCACTGCAGTGGAAATACTGAAACAGATGTAAAGGTATATAGCACTTCATATTGTTAAAGCAAGAAAGATAATATCACTAGATGTGTTTGGTTATATAGTAAAAGTATGAATAAAAGCACAAATATTCAATTTGGCTTCTGGTCTCTGATGTGACCAAGCAGCCTTAAGAGGATGAAACCTGGAGACTGGGACTGAGATGGGCAGTAAAGCTCTTTTGTTTACTGAAGGTTTAATGACAGGAACTCTTGCTTCACACTTTCCTACTAACCTTTAATATGAAATCTTATTGTACTGTTTAAAGGATGTCAAGGATGTCCCACAACATAGTTAACTGGGAACTTGACTGCTACCTGTTTACCCCAAACCTGACCAGTAGCACAATTCTAAAAGTAGTATTCTACAAAGGTGTGGATCTCCTACAGGATGGAATTGATTTGACTGAAATCTTACTGGTTATTATTAATGCCTGAAGAATAGTACAATGTTTGACAAACTTGACAAATTTCAGACTTTCACTGCTTGTTCAAATCAACATAATGATCCAATGTTCAGTGTGTCAAGATGAAGTGGTTTCCTCCCCTAAGGCCTCCACAAATACATTTGTCCAAAAACCCTGGTATCCTATAGCGTCTTGCGTGCATGCGTGTGTGTGTGTGTATGTGTGTGTGTGTGTGTGTGTGTGTGTGTGTGTGTGTGTGCTTGGCTACCTGGCTGAATGGGCTCACCCTGTAGCAGGTCATTTAGGGTGAACACTGAGGGTCTGTATTTGGCTGTCTGCCAAAACCACACAGGTGGACACTTAATGACCACAGCCAGTGGCTTCAGTTTTTCTGAATCAGTTAGTCTGGAAACAGCGAACAGAGAACCATCCGGATCGATCTGGCGGACAAGCCTCTTTGTAGCCTTGTCAAACATCTCTCACCCACAGTGTTAACCTGCAAGTTATGAAATGGTTTATTAAAATGGTTATGAAAAGTATTTTTACAAATTATTCATAAACAAGTATATCCAGTTTGTCTTCTTAAATGGTTATGTAGTGCATAGTAATGTTTACATTGTTCCTCTTCCATTATTCATCTATAAAACCCATAGACTACTACTGCATTAGTCTTCATCTACCAAGCTACATGCAGTTCCTCTATCACTTCCATATGTAAAGGTTATATGAATCCAGCAAAAATGTTGTCATATTATGATTTAAATGTAATATGAATCCAGGAAGAGTGTGTCCATATTATGATAAAAATGTAGGGCAGCACAGTCACATCCTCTGATCTAATTTGTACAGGGCTTAAACTGAGAAACAAAATGAATTTGAAACCCTCAGCAACTTTTAAGGACACAGGGATGGAACCTTGGCCTGTGGCACATGCTATTACCATAAGTTGCCTCTTGATCAAAATCAAAAGTGCAGGGAGACTAATGTAAATAAATTCTCATATCACTTTGGCAGCAGCCTCTAACTATGTGTTCATTTGATATAATTCTATTCATGCTTCTCTACAATCCACACAGGCACCATAAGACCTGACCTGAATCTGTTGACTCATGGAGTGATAGACCATACAGACTCTTTACCAATTAGTAACAGAAGCCTAATTAATACTACTCATAGCTCTCACCAAAGAGGTCTACACACACACACACACACACACACACACAAACACACACACACACACACACACAAACAACAACAAACAAACAAACAAAAAACAAAAAAACAAAAACAAAACATTTAGTTGTTCTGCATTAGAGAATTAGCAGTATAACATGTTTCTAGAACAGACTATTCACAGTAGTACACTCCTGCGAAAAAAAATGGGACAAACCCAAAATGTTTTGATATAACATTCAAACATCTATGTGTTCAAAAGATTTCCATTTATTCGCTGTTGAGACCACTAAAAGCTTAATATTATGCAACACTATAGTACTGCAGCAAACATGCCCGTACTGGCAGGCTGTAAGTAATATGAGCTTGGGCATACCCACATAAACCCGCACGGGCCCAGCACTCAGTAGCTCTCACTGGGCCCAGACCACCATTCTGGAGTTTGAGCTGACTGCAGACTCAAGTCTGGACCTGGACAAACCCACATGCGCCCTGTGTAGGCAGATCTCACGTATTTAGGGTTGAGTTAGTGTTGTCTGCACAGGCCCAATAGCGAGGAACAAAATCTCAAGGGCAAGCTTGCAACAATTGGCTTCTTAAACAAGTATTTTATTTTATAATGACATGTATAGATGAAAATCTAAATATAAGATGAAAATCTACATATACCACAACTCAGGCTGTAGAAGAGGCTGTCAGAACCAATTGGCCATAAAACATTACATGTGGGATCCTTCCAGGACATTAAATACACTTATTTTCACTATCTTCAGTTGCAGAATAATCTTTTCAGTTAAGCTACATGTTGCTGCATATATTAATATCTAACATGCTTAAAAGTAATGGCCACCTCTGTTAAAATTTGACAAAGTCAGAATTTCCCAATGAATGTTACCTTTAAGTGATTGGATGGCACTTTAGTCAGAATCTGCGAAGTGAACGTAATACCCGTAGATGTTGAACAAAAATGACGTATCAAAGCAAAAGAGGGCAAACCAACAGCTCCAACGATGTATCCACTAAACCGCTACTTTCTCCACTAGAAAAAGCAAGACGTTCTTATGGCGTGACAAAGTGATATTATCTTTTAGTTCGGTGAAGTTAAGAACAAACGTTGTAGGTTTCACACGTAAAAAGTTTTTAACAATTCCACCACACTTTTGCGGGCGTCTGTGCATCTATAAGCTATTAAAAACCTTCTATCACAATTGAGGCAGTATACTTCTCCTTCGTAAACCACATCCCCCCATCGCCCATACGACCAAATTCGTGCGTCATCTTCAGTACCCTCCAGTAAAATAACTGGTTTGATTTGAGTTTGTGACTTTTTTCATGCTCTATCAAGGTTTAAAGGTGTAACACTCGGATATATGAAGAACATCTACATATTGAAGATATTTATTGATATATGTGAATTACTTACAACTGACTAAAATTATTTCGTATGCGCGAGCGGTTTTCTGTGAGAGGAAAAGGTTATGAGCCTGTGGGACTCAAGACAGGGAGGAGGTTGTGCTTTGCAGCTTCAGTTTGTCTGTAACAGGACGAGCACATCCACCACCCAGACAAAAAAAAAAAAAACGCTCGTTATGTAGCTAACAGTTTACATGTTCCAGTACTTTCACAGCGTCTCACGAGTCACTGTATATCGTATTTCCAATGGTTGATGCAAGGGCCAGAGCAGCTGTTTGATTACCTGCATGTTGAAGAGACACTGAAGTTTAAACAGCTCCAAATGTTTTAACAACTATTTCACAAATCAAGAACAGTATTAAGTAATGTGATGATGATAATGTCAGAGGGAGGACACAGACAATTTTCTTTTGAGTGCAAAATGACATTTCACGGAGGAAAGTCTAGTTTTCGATTTTAATATATGAATGAATATAATCTATGTGAATATAATCCATATATATTAAAATATATTGAATATAATTCATATAGACTTTAATTTAGATTTAACTGCATATGTTAACATTTTGTGCACAGTTTAGCCCGGTTTTTAAAGTTATACACATTTACAAAGTAATCTATGTAGTGCACTTTCTGGAACTGTTTTTAGTCTTCAGATATGCGTGAGGCAGAGAAGGAAAAACTCAAAGAAGATGAAAGAGGTGTTCTTGACATTTTGGTACCTTTGACCACATCCATGGCTAGGTCTGAAATTGCTTCTTTTTCTTCTTCATTCTTATATTACAGCATCTCGCTCCCCACATTTTTTTCTTTCTTTCTGGAAATAAAACAACATTACTGTTCTATTACAAATATTTAAATGTAAGAAAATTGGAATTATTGAAATAATTTTGTGTGTGTGTGTGTGTGTGTGTGTGTGTGTGTGTGTGTGTGTGTG
Organism: Electrophorus electricus; assembly: GCF_041902795.1. Classification (NCBI taxonomy): domain Eukaryota; kingdom Metazoa; phylum Chordata; class Actinopteri; order Gymnotiformes; family Gymnotidae; genus Electrophorus; species Electrophorus electricus. The sequence goes on along the minus strand of NC_137498.1, from coordinate 29,622,717 downwards.
TGTGTGTGTGTGTGTGTGTATGTGTGTGTTACAACTTGAAATTGAAATGCATTGTTATTTAAATAACATGTAATGGACCTAAAAAAGCTGTTGTCAAAAATGTAGAAAGGGGAATTTTAAAAAAAGCATTCCTCAAAAAAGCTGAGTAGTTGTGAATGCAAATGCATTAACCCCTCTTGCTATAAACCCATGATGATATCTGGTCCAAACAATTAACTTTAGAAGTCATATAATTAGTTGATTACAGTCCACAGGTGTGTAATCAAAGTGTCAGATGATTTGTCATTTAATGTCAGTATAGATACATGCCTATTCTGAAAGGTCCTGAGTTTACAACACCATTGTACAAGCAACACGAAGACCAAAGAGCTCCCCAAACAGGTCAGAGACAAAGATGTGGAGCATAAATCAGGGTTAGAAAAAATGCCAATCTTTGAACATGCTACAGAGTATCATTAAATCCACTATAACAAAATGGAAGAATATGCCTCCACTGCACACCTGCCAAGAGAAGGATGACAACAAAAACTCACAGACTGAGCAAAGGAGGCATTGATCAAAGACAACACAGAAGCAAGTACACAGATCCACAGAGGAGAGTGGAGTATCTGTTCATAGTACACAGATCCACAGAGGAGAACTGAGTATCAGACTAAATTGAACTTTTTGGCCTACATGGGTAATGGGTAGTTTTAGGGTTGCACCACACATAATCCTGAGTTAGAACATTGCCACAGTGAAGCATGGTACAATGCTTCAACTTACCAAAACTGGCAAGGATTGATGGAATCATGGATGGCACTAAGTACAGGGCAATTCTTGAGGAAACCCTCTTTTAGTCTGAAAAAGATTTGAGCTGGAATGGAGGTTCAGCTTCTAGCAGGACAATGAACATATAGCTACACTGGAGTGGTTTAAAGGGAAACATTTAAATGTCTCAGATTAGCCCAGTCAAAGCCCTGTCCATGATGTAACTGATAACTTTGGGCAAGACTTGGAGAACACATGAATGCAAATTATCTAACTTGAAGGTGATTGAACAGTTTTTCTTTGAATGGTCGGAAATCCCAGTGGTGAGACAATCCCAGTGCTAAGAGAGACACACTAATTGCAGCAAAATGGTACCAGGGAGGATGAATACATATATACACTAAAGATTTCACTTTTTTGCCTTATTGTTTTTAGCACATTAAAAACATTTTGCACCTTCACAGTGGTAAGCATATGTGAATTAAATGGTACAACCCCCCCAAAAATCCACTTTAATTCCAGGTTACAGTGCAACAAAACAGGAAAAACACCAAAGGAGGGGGTGAATGCTTTTGCAAGGCACTGCACGTGCACACCCACCCCAAGCAACATCAACTGTAATTGTCAATGAAAGAGTAGCAGTGTCTTCTTCAGACATTTAAGGCTTTGAGGGATCTTTGTGAGAACCCTAAGAGGGCAAGTAAATGTTTGCAAAGTGCCAGATATATTTATTTACACTATACTTATAAATGGATGGAATGTCAATGCGAATGTGAACGTTGACACCAATAATGGAATTCCAGTGAAAGCAGAACTGAACCAACTAGAATGCAGAATAATGTTAATAATGTGGCTGAGTGAGTGTATCTTCTTAAGAACTAACGCTTCTTTAAACTGGTATTTCTCACTAATCACTATATTATATTTTACAACATTGGGCCACATTATCATTGGCTTGGCATACACCAAAACATGAGCAAAATACGGCTCATTTAATATAGTTCTTAATTATTGTGTTTATATTTCTAAGTCTGTTTTTATTTATTTAATCAATTTATTTTTCAACATTGAATAAAGATCATTGTTTTGTTTGTGTGTGTGTGTGTGTGTGTGTGTGTGTGTGTGTGTGTGTGTGTGTGTGGTCTGTGGTGGAATTTTGAATAAACAGCAAGTCAGATGTGATTAAAAGAGTAATTTAATAAAGAAGATAAGACATACAAAACACAGCTGTGTGAGAGCTAATGCTCTAAAGCGAAAGCTTTAAAGGGGGTAGACTGACTCTGTTCCTTATATCTAAACTGCTCGGTCAACCTGTTTACCCATTTCCTGCTCCTTATGGCAATTAACATTCCTGCAGTACCAGAGCACTCACCAGAACAGACACAATTTGCAAGATAAAATAAGCCTAATTCCTCTTTATGAAACTTGCAGGTCACTGCACAGGCAGGTCATAAAGCAACATTCCAACAGTCGCTTGTTCCCACAATATACAGAGACAGAGTATGCAGACTAAACTATTCATATAGGATTACATAGAGAAAGGATTAACATGATTATATATGAATCACATGATAATACATGATCGAATATTTTCCATCACAGGTCTGAAGTAGAGATCAGAAGTCAGTCCACTGACTCCTATTTTACAGCACTGAAATAAAGGCATTTGCAGAGAAGCACAGTCACTTCTTCGCAAATCATGTCCACAATGCAGAAATCACAAATACTCTGATTTTTATTTTTATTCTTCAGTACATTATCTAACCTTTCTAATTGGATTTTCCCAATAAAATAATCACCGTGAGTGTAAATAGTATTATGAAGTTTAAATCAAGATAAATATCATATTGAGACTGGTGTACTGCATATGATCAGATATCTACTCAATGTGTAGGTGCAGATGGTATTTCTCTTGATTTTGAGAGCAATCACACTGCTCATAGTATTTTCTGAAGCGAATGGAGCAGTTTTGCCTTGAATGGTCAGAAATCCCAGTGGTGAGATAATCCCAGTGCTAAGAGAGACACACTAAATGCAACAAAATGGGACTGGGAGGACAAATACTTATACACACTAAAGATTTCACTTTTTTGCCTTATTGTTTTTAGCACAGTAAAAACATTTTTGCACTTTTACAGTGGTAAGCATATGTGAATTAAATAGTACAACCCCAAAGAAAAACCACTTTAATTCCAGGTTACAGTGCAACAAAACAAGAAGAACGAGATGAGGAGTGAATACTTTTACAAGGCACTGCATATGCACATTCATGCACACCCACCTATCCATGCAAAAACAAACAAGGAAGTTGTATGTCTTTTCTTTAGAACTAAGGGTTCTTTAAATTAGTATTTCTCACTTATCATGGTTGGCATGGCTCCACAGCCCTGATAACGCTGGTAAACTTCATGAATGACTTTCCTACAGTACCAAGCTTGTCACAATATATAGCTGTATTATTTTTTTTCAACATTGGGCCAAATTATCATTGGCCTTCCGTACAGCAAAATATGAGCAAAATACAGCTCATTTAATATGGTTTTAAACGATTGTGTTTGTAATTCTAAGGCTATTATTATTGTTATAGTAACAATATAGTAGGACGCACAGTCTCTATTGACGTAGACAGACGTTTATTATACGCACACGAAGGACGAACATATCGGCACTCACAGAATAGCAAGTAGTTGAACACGGGAAACAGGTTACAAACAAAAAATACTACCGTGACATGAACACGTAGCCAAACATGAACAAAGACCGACAACTCTACACTCTCCTCCAACGGTTTAAATACATACCTTAGACACAGAAGCCGGTGCAGGTGTGAAAACATGGGCATGGTTACAAATGAAACGACAAACTCCCACCTCACGCTGCGGCTCGTATCACGTGACCAGTGGGACTGGGAGCACTCTGTGACAGTTATTATTATTATTATTATTATTATTATTATTATTATTATTATTATTATTATCATGCTTAATTTGTTAATATTAGCTAGTGATACATTTTTTCAAGCTTTTCTTAATTGAGATATTTTAATATAATATACAATATTTAATATATACACATGTCAGTTTTTGGTTTTTTTTTTTAGCAGAGATGGAGTCGAATGCAGGTAAAATAGATTTAATCATGAAAAGGGGCAATGCAAAGGCATCATCAAAACACAAGCAGAGGTAATATCCAGCAAACAGGTGATGAGCAAACAAATCCAACAAGGAGCAGGCAAACGAGTGAATCCAATATGGAACGATGGAGTTATCCGGTAAGTACTAGGCAGTTTCAATCGGTATGTAATTTCATCGATTCTCTTCAGTATGAGGAAGGGACCCAGGTAATGTCGTTTCAACTTACTACAGCTCTTCAGACATAAATCATTGGTAGACAGCCACAATCGATCACCTGGTTTATATTCTTTAGCAGGTGCCCTCCAGTGGTCTGTTTTATATGTCGATGGGTTCTTTCTCATACCTGTTCACTTTTATGCATCCACTCGTCGACAGCAGGTGAAGCTGAATTCTCTGGGTCCCAAGGCACAAACGGGAATGATAACCTAGGATGCACTGCAAGGGAGTTATGCCTATTGCAGAATGAACAATGGAGTTCTGTGCCATCGCTGCCCATATTAAATACTTAGACCTCTCATTCTGTTGGTCCCTACAATATAGTCTCAAGAACTTCCACAATTCTTGGCTCATCCTTTCAACTTGACCATTACTCTGTGGATGGTAGCCAGAGATTAAACTGACATTAACTCTCAGCTTCTCCATAAAAGCCTGCTATACCTGGGAAGTGAACTGGGGTCCTCAGTCCGATACAATGTCCTACAGAATTCCGTTGTTACAACCCTATTACCTGCATCTCTAAAGGGCTCCAAATCTAGGTCCACAAAATGGCACAACATAAAAAAAAAAAAAACCACAGAGACGCACTCTGTACGGGATTTTCAGTGTTGTATTGTTGGTTTTCTGATATGTTTCCATACAAACACATACAAAATATATATAGACACACAGCATAAACTAAACCTAAACAGGAGTGTTTGTTCATAGTGGGCTTTATGCCAACACAACAAACAAAACCCATCTACTAGAATGGATTCAACTATTCTTCCCTAAAACAAAATAAAATAAAATACAATCACTCTTCCGTCAACTCCTTATCACAAAAATAGAAATACAACAAAGTAAAAAGAACATGGCACCCACCCCTACGACTCCAAACAATAAGACAAACAATACTCAATATTTTAGGCAATCAATTATCAGTAAGTGACTCTCAGTATTCCTTTTTGACAGACTGTATCAACTCAATGCTGCTAATAGAGAAACATTTCATGTAACTACTCGAGGCCTTCTACATAAAGCCTCTAAAGATTGAATACATCTCAAAGGCTCTATCTAAAAACCTAGCTGGACAGCAAGTAATAACTCATAAGGCCCTATTCTATAGAACCTGGGACAGAAAAAAAGGAACAGTCAACTTCGACACACCATCTCAAAAAGAGTCTACCATAGGGAGTAATTGTACCAACACAGAGCCTTACAGAGCATCGTCTAATGTGGCACACGAGTGCTCTACTGAACAAGATACCCTGGCCTAACTTGATACTCGTGGTGTCCAGAGTTGTGTCCAGTTCATATATACCCTTGTGCCAATGCCTCAGATATGTAGTCCTTCATTGATTCTCTACAACATATAGGGGTTATGAACAAACACACAGAGGTATGCCTGCCTCTACCAGAACTAAAGCACAATCATAGGGGCGATGAGCTGGTAGACAGGCTGCTTTCCCCTTCCTGAAAACTTCAGCTAGAGCCTTGTATTCCTCAGGGACTTCCCCTTCCAACCACAGTCGCACACACCCACCCACTCTTCTGTGGCTGTCATTCTTTCATAGACACACCTACATCTAGGGTTTGCCTACACAGTTTTTCTCTCTCTCTCTTTGTTATTTGGATTTTTACTCTCATATTACATATATCTATGCTTTCACTCATGTAATCCACTCACAGCCAAACTTCACACAATACTTCCCTTTAATTTGAATCTTTAATTTAAAGTGTGATTGATTTGTGGGAATATTATTCAGAATAAAAGTTACTGGAATGCAGTATCCTAACAGTAATTGTCAAATTGACAGGCTGAGGGATATTAACTCTTCCGAGTGTTGCTAAATGATAAGATGAATTATGTACAAATTAGATATTTTTGACAAAAGGAGTACAAATTTAAACTGCATGTTTACTGTCATCTAACCTCAACCACCCTTTTCAAAGCATCTTCAGGAAATAATACATTTCCTGAATAATAATAATACATTCAGAATTATTTTTCCAGTCGTTAGCAGTCTTCAAGTCTACAAAAAAGATTCAATAACCCATATGTTTCTCCCACTTTTTTGAGATAATTTGCATAATATGAAAACTCACACACCTTTTTGAGCGCAAACTAGTCCTAGGATTTTCACCAAACCTATACAAATCTGGCATCCAGACATTCACAAGAGTTTAATGTTTAATAGTTATCAAAAAATCTGGAGATTTCTACACTGTGTAGTTTACACATGCCAATCAAGTGGCAGAGATTCCACTGCAAACACTGAACATAAACAGCTCCAACTCATGAACACTTTCAATGACACCAAACTTTACAGACATGTAGCCCCAAGCAGGCCTAGGGCAAGTCATCCATTTTGACATACCTGCTTTACTAGGGGGTACTGTAACAGGCAAGAAACTGTCACACATACCCAGATTGTCCAATTATTAAATCTTTACAAATCACTTATACAATTACTTTCATCTTTGCCACACAATTGACCACTACTACAGTGACCGGTTAGGGATTTAAGATATTCTTTTCTACAATTTTAAAAACGATCATACCAGGAGGTAACCCTTGAGCTATCAAGGAAAACTCCCCATCTTAAGCATGAGCCAACCAGATAGAATGTCTGTGGCTAGAATCCCACCCACTGAATGATGCTTACTGGAAGGATCTACAGTTCATATTCATGTCAGACATAATAGTTACTGCTCAGACTGCTACTTAGTGCACGGTCATGTCAGACATGCGAGTTAATGCTCAGATTAGTGCTTGTACCCCATAATCGCTTGCAGCTATATTTTCTCATTTTTTCTTTTTATATGAATAAAGCAATTATTAAACTGTCTGAAGGTGTGTGTTCAGGATTTGAACAGAATACAAATTTGAAAACATTTGCCTTTTCATGTGTTAAGGTGTACCAATGCATTTCTGTATGCATCTGTGCAAAGAAAGTGAGAATGTTTCAGTTTATCTCAGCTGTTGGTAAATTCTTGTGGAGGGCCATATGAGTCATAGAGAAAGCAGGGCCTAGCATTAGGCCCTAGTGCATGGTGAAGGCCCTAATTTATCACCAGAGCACAAGGAACTCCTGTTTGCACACTCTGTCTTTGTCAGCTGACTTTCACAAATGTATATTCCACTTCATAACAGTAGTGTCTCATTCTTATCAGGCATATATTCCCAAGCTAACTGCCATTAAGTCACTCTTTCCAACCCCACCATAGTACTGAGGCCACCCCCATAAAGTTACTAAATGATATACACCTGAATGCTGACACTGCTGCATTGACACTGTAGATCACTTCTGTGACAGTTTAGAAAATTGGGTATGATGATCAAGATCTGTCCTCAAATGGTTTAGGTCTCTTTTAGAAGTACGGAGTTACCGTGTTAGGATCTGCAGTTATGAATCGGATAAGATTACCATGTGGAAAATAGAGAATCCCCCAGGGATCAGTTCTTGGTCCACTTTTATTTATTCAGTGTATGCTCCCATTAGGCCAGAGCATGTAAAGCACTTGTGTGTGAACTGGCACTGTGTATGACAAGTGTTATATAAATAAACTTGCCTTGTGTTGCCGTTACAGCTTACAGCAGTGTTTTTATACATTAACTCCTTTACTTTGGGTAATGCAGTGCATCCCCAAGTAATGAAACTGATTATTAAACTGAAAGATTTGCATCCTTATATATTTGAATTTGGACCCTTATAATTCAGCATATAAATTAAATAGTTTACAGCATTTAAAATTGGTGCTAACAATGGTGTTAAGAACTGTATGCCTCCACCTACCATAGCTACTTCTATACACCATATATAAAGATCCAGTGTTTTGATATGTGAACTGTGGCATGAACAGCTGCCATTAATGCAACTGGCTTTTGTTTGAATACAAAAGAGGCTATTGGTGAGACCAGGACGGTGTAGGAGAAACATTTTGACCTCCCTGGAGTTCCAGGAGTTTCCATGCCCCGCAGACTAAGAAAAAGCAGTGGAACCGTTCTGTATGGTTTCCACAGAGAAGCATGGACAGAGAACCAAGGCAGTAAAATAGCCATAGCACAATTCTCCTGGACAGGATAGCACTTATCACTTTAACATTTCTATAACAACACAGAAATGGAAATCCTATCACATGCCATATGTTGTTTGTGTAATGATACTGTGTTGTACATGGAACACATTCCTTTTCCTAAATGTTATGAGAAAAATATAAGGTATGCCATGTATATACTATATTGCATGATTAGTGTATTAGCGTATTAGTGTATAGTGCATGCAAGGTCACTAGGAAGCTGTGTAAAGAAAAGCAGCTTAGGCTGAGGTCCAGAATGTGTTTTGGCATCCAGGAAAGGGTTCTCCCTTGCAGACAAAACTGTTGCAGTCACTTGCTGGACAGAAATGTTCTTTACAAAATTTCCAGTATACCATATTGTTCAAGATGAAACTTGCTGTTGTGTGCTTAGCCCATTTATTGCAGTATTTTTATTTCTATTTTTAAATGCTGTTATTTTGTGTGATACAGACCAATCCCAAGATTGTGTGTGATTGTCATTGAAAGAGCAGCAGTGACATCAGTTTCTTCTTCAGATATTTAAGGCTTTGAGGGATCTTTGTGTGAACCCTAATAGAAGGCAAGTAAATGTTTGCTGACCTTGAAAATAGATATATTCATACTATATAAAGTCCTGGCACTGGATATACCAGATATATTCCCACTAATAACAGTAATAATAAATAGATCATGTCAATGCGACTGTGAACGTTGACACCAAAAATGGAATTCCAGTGAAAGCAGAACTGAACCAACTAGAATGCAGAATGTTAATAAGGTGGCTGAGTAAGTGTATCTTCTTAAGAACTAACGCTTCTTTAAACTGGTATTTCTCACTAATCACTATATTATATTTTACAACATTGGGCCACATTATCATTGGCTTTGCATACACCAAAACATGAGCAAAATACGGCTCATTTAATATAGTTGTTAATTATTGTGTTTATATTTGTCTGTTTTTATTCATTTCATCAATTTATTTTTCAACATTGAATAAAGATCTTTTTTTTTTTTGTGTGTGTGTGTGTGGTCTGAAGTAGAGATCAGTCATTTTAGAGATCAGAAGTCAGTCCACTGACTCCTTTTCTACAGCACTGAAATAAAGGCATTTGCAGAGAAGCACAGTCACTTCTTCACAAATCATGTCCACAATGCAGAAATCACAAATACTCTGATTTTTATTCTTCAGTAAATTATCTAATCTTTTCCCAATAAAATAATTACAATGAGGGTAAATAGCATCATGAAGTTTGAATCAAGATACATATCATATTGAGACTTGCGTACTCTATATGATCAGATACCTACTTATTGTTTGGATGCAGATGGTATTTCTCTTGTTTTCTATGAATAAAACAATAAGGATTGCTAATCTGCTTTCAATAAAGTAAGGTGCTATTGTCTATATTCTATTTTAGTTTGATGCCTGCACCAAGTGAATTCCATGTACATTCTGGTACTGGGCATAAAAGTACCAATGTGTGATCCTTGATGCATCTGTGCAATGAAAGCAAGAATGTTTTGGTGTGAAAGGCCATTCTGGGCAGACCTTTAGGACTCAAAGGAGGCAGGGTCTAGCAGTGCAGGGGGAAGCCCCTGATTGGTCACCAGAGCACTGGGAACTCCAGTTTGCTGAAACCAGGGTCTTTCCGCAGCTCCCAGTATGTACCATTGCTTGTCCATGAGTCCTTTTCAGTCCACCTGAGAAAGACAAACATGCATACACAAAAATAAATAAAGAAACATTTCTAAAATTTACATCTTTATCATATACTCTCACACATTTGTAAAAAGTACACACTTGAAGAAGCGTGGTGTGTGAGTGGTGTTGTTCTCCTGTTGGATCCTCTTACTCTCCCTCTGCAGAGCCTCAATCCTCTTTTTCTGTTCTTCTGCTCCAGTTACATCACCTTCCTCCAGCAGCCTGGAACCAGTGCACACAAGTCTTAACTACGTAAACACACTATTGGCCCTTGTGTGGACAGAAATGTTTACATGCTTCCAATAAACCATTGTCCAAACTGAAACTTGTAAACTTGCTGTTAGGTGTTTAGCCCATTGTTGGCTGTTGGATTGTGTTAAAAAATGCATTTTCCTGCCCAGAAGCTAGAAACTAAATGTTACCTGACCTAAGAGCCAGTACAGCCACCTAGTGGTCTAGGGTGGTACTGTTGCATACAAGCATTAGCAAACATAATCCTAATATTCCTACACTGTGGCATATGTTTGCACAATAAATGCATTAGTCTGATTCGTTCTGAAAATGTGTATTGAGTTATACTGTGTGTGTGTGTGTGTGTGTGTGTGTGTGTGTGTGTGTGTGTGTGTGTGTGTGTGTGTGCGTGTGTGTGATGTGTCCGTGTATATATATGTAGATGAATGTCTGGTACCTCTGGTCGGGTCTGAAACGTGTATCTGTTGGAGGTAAGAATGGTCGAATGCTTTCATCCAAATCATTTAATTCAATGGTGAACTGAGTGAATCCATAGTACTTCTCATAATTCAGAGGTAGGGGGTCTAGATACATGTACATGCGAGTGCCCACCCGCGCGAACACACACACACACACACACACACACACACACACGCAGACACACACATGCACTGCATTAGTACATTAGCAAGCTAAATAACATAATTCCACAGCAGACTAAACTACCCTTAGCTACATACTGTAATCAAATAGGCTTCAATGTAGCCATTCACTCACTTGCTCTCCAGAGGCAGATGGCCGAAGATGGGTCCCCAAGGTAAAAGGCCTCATGCCATTTGCCGAAAAGCAAGTGAATGACATGCCCTTCTGAATCTGTAACCGTTGCCTGTACCTCATTACTGCTTGAACCTTGGGATCTTGACTGTGTGGAAAAGTAGGAAGAACAATAAGTTAAATAAGCAAAGAATAAAAGTAATGAAAAATCCAGGAAAAGAAGAAAAAAGAAAGACAGTGAAATAAGCAGAAGTAGCTACAGGAATAGAGGAAGAGCTGGGTAATATCACTGATTATAAATCACAATTGTTATATGATAAATGTTACATGCACTACAATTATCCTTGAGATCAATACAAATCTACCTATTTATCTATTGATCTATCAATCTCACCATTTATGCACAAGGAATTCCTAAGATAAATGTTAGTATTAGGGAGCTGTTCTGTTAGGAAAAAACACAAAAACATGGCTTAATTATGCTGGCAGGGATCACAAGCCAACAGCAGCATATTCCCAGAGATGCCATTTATTGTCTAGTAGATGTCAGTGTTTATCAGAACTCAGATCCTGCCTACAACATCTCAGAGGGTACGGAGAGTTAAGGTTACCTTGAGGAACGTGATCTTGCAGAGGACAGGATCTTCTGTGGCAGAAGTGTTTCTGATTGTCACATCGCCATATTGCTCTATCCAGCGCTGGCCACTTAGGATGTTATGGATACAGGAAGTGACCCTACTCAGCTCATAATGATCTGCAAATCTGAGGGGGTCAGAGAGGAGACACAGAGAGAGAAAGGCAGAGTTAGTGTGTGTGTGTGTGTGTACGCGTGAGAGACCTGAAATAGTAGAAAGCTTTAAAAGGGGATTGATCAGAAAGGAAGTTATTAGAAAGTAAGATACCTTGGCAAAACAATATGTGTGGTTCCCATGGGAACTATCTCCATTGACTTGCCCCAGAATTTGTTCTTCCATCGGACATCTGAGGCAGACAAACATAACCGAGTTTAAAATAAACCTATTGAGTATTTGCACATATGTGTGTGTGAGTTACTCACCCTGCCACAGAGTGAAGTTTTTGGATTCACAATGGCAAGCAGAGACTGGAGGATGGTGGCTGACCTGAGGCACATAGACCAATCATGTAAATAACAGATAGAGAGCTATAGGGGTGGGCGGGGGGAAACATTGTTACCTGCTCAGAGATGAAGCGGAAGCCTTTATCTGGACGCTCACACTCATATGTCTCCCCTAGGACAGGATTAAATGGTTTCCCACCTGCTCTGGTGTATGTACATGCATACGCTGACACTGCAAATGCTGCAACATACACCTACACACACAGAGAGTTCCACACAAAGTTTAAACAAGGTGAAACAGAACAAGGTGTCCTCAGCATGTTTCTTCCCACTGTAGCAGGAGAAACAGACATCTACATATATATACATATATACACTACCTGGCCAAAAAAAGGTCACTACCTGGATTTAACTAAGCAAAAAGGTAAGAGCCTCCTATTGGATAATTAATGCATTGGCGATTATTTTTCAGCTGGCAACAAGTTATTTAACTTTAACTGATGCAGTGAGTAGCTTCTCAATTGTTAAACAACCATGTCGAAAGACACATCCTGTGGTTGTAGAAAAGCTGTTAATCTGTTTCAGAAGGGTCAAATTATTGGCATGCATGAAGCAGAGAAAACATCTAAGGAGAGTGCTGAAGCTACTAAAATCGGGTTAAGAACTGTCCAACGCATTATTAAAAAGTGGAAGAACAGTGGGGAAACATCGTCTTTGAGGAAAGAATGTGGTCGGAAAAAAATCTTTAATGATCGTGATCGGCGATCACTTAAACGTGTGGTGAAATCAAATCGGCGAAAAACAGAACTCAGGGATACTGTTTAATAGTAAAAGTAAGAGCATTTCCACACACACAATGTGAAGGGAACCCAAGGGATTGGGACTAAACAGCTGTGTAGCCTTAAGAAAACCACTTGCCAGTGAGGCTAACTGGCAAAAACGGCTTCGATTTGCTAGGGAGCATAAAGATTGGACTCTGGAGCAATAGAAGAAGGTCATGTGGTCTGATGAGTCCAGATTTACCCTGTTCCAGAGTGATGGGCGCATCAGAGTAAGAAGAGAGGTGGCTGAAGTGATGCACCCATCATGCCTAGTGCCTACCGTACAAGCCTGTGGGCGCAGCGCTATGATCTGGGGTTGTTGCAGTTGGTCAGGGTTAGGTTCAGCAACGTTATGTGCCCAAAGAATGAGGTCAGCTGACTACCTGAATATACTGAATGACCAGGTTATTCCATCAATAGACATTTTCTTCCCTGATGGCATGGGCATATTCCAAGACGACAATGCTAGGATTTATCGGGCTCAAATTGTGAAAGAGTGGTTCAGGGAGCATGAGACATCATTTTCACACATGGATTGGCCACCACAGAGTCCAGACCTGAACCCCATTGAGAATCTTTGGAGAAGACTTTGCGCAGTAGTCCAAATCTCCCATCATCAATACAAGATTTTGGGGAAAAATGAATGCAACTCTGGACAGAAATAAATGTTGTGACATTGCAGAAGCTTGTGGAAACGATGCCACAGCAAATGCGTGCCGTAATCAAAGCTAAAGGTGGTCCAACGAAATAAAGACTACATACACACACATGTTATGTGCACAAGTGTCACAGAGAAAGCACCAATGGGTTTTGGCACATAGCTTGTGATCTTGTTTGGTGAAACTATACTATGATCTGGTTTCACTGGAAGCGCCAGAATCTGTTCATTCAGGTATTTGGAGCTATTCTTGATTCTCTCCACTTGGATTATAGCCCCAGTTCAGCACTAATTTGCACTTATTTGGGGTTTACACCAAAATTTTATTTGCATTTTATTTGAAACATGTATACTCATTAGTATTTAACATGAGTTAGATTGGTTGGTTATAAAAGTGTGTTCACACTTATGCAAGTTATATGTGTTTTGTTGGTTTTCATTTTTTCCCCTCAAAATCAATTCTGGTTGTTTGTCACTTGATTTTTTTGTCACTTGATTTTCATATGTGTAGGACTTTATATCAACTACATGTCTGCAGGAATAAGTGTTACTTCCAGCATCAGCATGTGTGGTTTTGTTCCTTTATTGGTGTGTTTAAGTCTAAGAGGTTTATTTTAAGAACACTTCAGCTGTTCAACACAATTGCCTATATCCTAATAGCCATCACTGAAATAGTTGCATTCAGTGTGTGTGTCAGACACCATGTGCATGTACAGGTAGTGTGTGCGTGTTCTCACCATACGCATGTATGGGTCATGTGTGTGTGCGGCTGTGTCCAGTAGGTGGCAGTACTCCATCTCCTCACAGAGTCTCTGCAGCGTGTTGATTGGCTCGTTGAGCTGGACAGGCATGGCCACCTTGGACAGGTCTTTTCCAATGTTAGAGGAGAGGATGTTCCACAGGTTGACACCAGCACCCATGCATGGGCTTGGCAGCTGAGAGCGGCGCGCCATCACACTCACGCTACTGCCTGGATAACACACACAGATATGAACATAAGTAAATAAACAACAAAATAAACCCTTCTAATGAAATTATGGACTAATTGTGTGTGTGTGTGTGTGTGTGTGTTTGGAGGATTCACCTGCACTGTCCCTCTCAGTCCCTCTCTCGCTGTCACAGAGTTCCTCAGAAACATTATCACTGCCATCACTTAGGCAGGAGTCATTATCTGATACCTAATCTCACACACACAGCAAAAAAAGATCAAAATTATTTTTTTTGACTCCACAGAACATTTAGCTTTTTAAAGTTATATGTGACCTCTTGACCCTGACCTCAATTTCAGAGGAGCTAGAGGACAGCAGGTACTCTTTCGCATCAAAGAACTCAGACAGAGACTCAGGGACTGACCCTCGATTCTCACTGGACACCTGGTACAGTAGAGGGCAGGGCCCTTCACAGACATCCTGATTGTAGGAACAGAGAGGATTTTTCAGCTTGCTCATAAACTATCACCCACAGCAAAGTCCCAGTACTACTCACACCAGCACAACACTGTTCACATACCACTTCACGGATACTCTTCAGTTCCAGAGTGTTTCTGAATCTGTCTCTCTCTGCACACAAGGAAGTGTACGTGGACTTCAGTGTAGTGTGAACTGGAATAAGATACAGAGAGAGAGGCAGACAGAGTGGTGAGGAAGGATCTTTTTATGGCACATGACTGCAGGTGAATGTGAATGTGTGAGTGAATGTGTGAGTGAATGTGTGAGTCTGTGAGTACATGTGTGTTTGTGTGCGCATGTGTGTGTCCATGTTCTGAGGGACTCACTGGTGTTGGCCAGCCGGCAGAAGTCTCCCTGCAAATGATATGCATTGATGGGGGAGTCAGGTGTCTCGGAGTAGCTCAGTTCAGTGTGCGTCAGGTTGGGGTTCGAGACATGCAGCCGAGATGGCTGGGACGCAGAAGCCTTGGAGAGAGAGACAGAGAGAGCACCTGAGGGTTGTGATTGCTTGTCTGTGTGTGTTTGTGTATGCATGTGTATCTTTGAAACATCAGCTCAGTTTTGCTCAGCTCACTGCCATTTAACTCCTGATTCATGTCCCTGTAACAGCAGGAAGTTGAAGTAGTGGGACAGAAGTTGTACGTGTTTTACCCGCAATGTGCGTTTTCGGTTTTTGCTATGAGCTTTGGATTTCCATTTCCTCTGTCCTTTCTTTTCCTTCTTAGGACCCTCAGTCTGTGAATACAGAAGTATAAATGAAATGAGAAATATGCTGTATTAGAAGACACATACAGAGAGAGATCAGAAACAGAATCACTTTATTTTGCCAAGTATGATAGTGACAAAAGGAATCTGTCATATATGACATGTAACATATTAGACAGACCAGACAAGCGCAGACTAGTTATAAACATTCAATAGAATCAAGATATTAAATTAAGGCAGATAAAAATAAGTACACAGTAAATAGAGTACGTTTAAAAGAGCTAATGTAACAGAGCCAATCAAGTTGAGAAAATATAATTACCTTTTATATACAGTATACTGAAAATTTATGGACACTGTACAATTGTGCAGAGGTACACTGTGCTACATGGGAGTTGTGTGCCAATAAGAGAGGTGGGTGAGATTTTCTTTAGGTGCAGTGTGTTTAATGTGGTTACTGATGGCATCAGCTGTTTGCATGTCTGACTGTGCTGGCCTTGATTCAACCCGATGGAAGTTACTGGAAGAGGTGGTATCCAGCATTAGAGGGGTCAGCTATAATCTTGCCTGCTTTGTAACCCTCCAGTTGTAAATGTCCTGTAGTGTTGGCAGACTGCTGCCGATGGTTCTCTCCAGTGCCCTGACTACATTCTGGAGTTTGGCTCATTCTTCTGAGGCAGTACTCCAGTGCCAAGTCTGAGTGTCTAAGCTGACTTACGTTGGTCAGGAACAGGATGGATGAGACTGTGATCGGAATGTCTGAGAGTCACTCACATAATGGCAAGACAACCATATTTAAACTTGTGGCACAAGTGACATGTCAGTACTTGGACATTTCCTTTGTTAGGTTTACACTGTTAAAGCTTCCCAGTATAATCGAATTTAAAAATAAATCAAATTTATGTATATAGCACTTTTTACAAAAGATGTCACAAAGCAGCTTTACACATGTCCAAGTCCAAGCCCACACTGAGCAAGCCAAGGGGGACAGTGGCAAGGAAAAACTCCCTAAAGCATGAGTTAGAAACTTTGAAAAGAACCAAGACTCAAGGGGGGGGGGGGGGCCATCCTCCTCTGGCTGACAACGGTCACAAGAAGTAAGTCTGGACCCTCCCCTTCCATTTCCCTTATCTGATTGGCTAGCTGTCTCAGCTCCTTGTGCACACACACGCCTTAAGTGGTATGTAAACTCTGACCAAAATGAATAAAGAAGACTCTTGGAGAGAAAAACGGCTTGCAGATTATGAACAATGACTTGTGAAGGAGTTCCTGATTTTAGCAGTACCATGTCATCTTTACACCAGGGTTTGCTCATGTAGAAATAAATTCCTCCTCCTGTTGCCATTCTTTGTTGCATCTCTGTCCACTCTGTGGAGCTGAAAGGCAGGAATGTGCAGTGCACTGTCCGAGCTCAGACCAGTAAGACAGGTTTCCGTGAAGCAGAGAGCAGATGAGTTTGAAAGGTCCTTGTGGGTTTTATTGACTAGAAGCAGTTCAGAACGCAAATTTCTGAGAAATAAACCAGCACTTCTGCCTCTCCTGCGTCTCCTGGTCAGGTTAAGCAGAGCGAGAGCTCCTGTCAGAAGAATCTCCAGAACTTTCTGAACAAATTCAGGAATAATGTGAGGTTGAACACTGTTCCTGAGAGTTAGTAGATGTTCCTTATTCCAACTGATAGAGTTAAACACTTGGTATACATCATTAACAAACAAAAAACAACATAATAGGTAATGGCAAACTGCTGAGACACCCATCCATGGTACCATCTTGAATCTTGAATCATAAGACCCAAAATGAAAAGAGAGAATGTGATAGAAACCGTCACCCCCTTAAAGGGAGGCCAAGGTGATGGAATAGTCACCCCTGAACGAGAGGGTCTTGTGTGTGAAGGGTGGGGTATAAATCATTCTACCTGCAGGTTGTCGATTGTGGGAGTTAAGAAGGAGCGATGTATTACTTCCAGATTCTTCAGCAGTAGGTTCAGCTCGAGCAGACATGATTCGCACTCTGACAGATCTGCCCAGGAGGAGAGCGATAGGTTGACGTAGGAACATGCTAACGCAACAATGAGAAAAGCACAGTTAGACATGTATGTATGTGTGAGCCACCTCTATAGCATTTCTTCATGTCTTCTGAGCTCTGCAGTAAACTGTTCTTCAACATTAGAGAAGGCTGTTTAGAGAGGGCAGGTCGCTACAGAGAGAGAGAGAGAGAGAGAGAGAGACCGAGACAGAACAACACAGTAAGAAATGGTACAGCAGATAAAGTACATTATATGACCAGTTTAAGTAGAAAATATAAACAAATTAAGTAAATTACATTAACTGATTAAGTAGAAGATATGACCAGATTAATTAGATATGATCATCTTAAGTAGAAAGTATGACCAAATAAAGTAGATTATATGAGCAGATTAAGTAGACAGGTATAGTTTAGTCTTTTAAAAATTCTTGTTTTAAGGTAAATAAGACATAAAAATCTTCTAGTCTGACCAGTGAAGGAGCAGAGAGGGCAAACAGCAATGCTCTGATTGGTCAGTGAGGTAAGTACCTTTCTGATGGAACCAGAGTCTGAGTAGTGCTGGTGCTCAGGAGGATCCATTACGATCTCATTCTGACGGAACACACGGTGATTCCGTAGATGCAACACCCAATCATCAAACACATCCAGGGGCTTCACCTACCAGGCAAGCATTAAAGAGAAGGTGTTTTTTATGATAAACTCTTAATATAGCCTTGCAAAGTTATTTTGAAGCTTACATATTACAGATCTTTGGTTGGAACATTAATCCACCACTTTAAGTGTCCATATTAGTGAACACAGGTGTATATACTTACTGAAGTGTACATGTAAATTTGAAGTGTGTATGTGTGTGTGTACTTTTAGGTGGTATATGCTGTCCCCTGTGTGTGTGTTTGTGTGTACTTTTAGATGGTAGATGCTGTCCCCTGTGTCCAGATCTATGCACATAGTTTTCTTCTTAATGGACACGACTGAGAGCCCAACATCAATGCGGCCACGGACCTTCCCCTTCTTCAGCTGAGAACACATACACACGTGTACACACACACACATGCACCCATGCATATGCACATACATATACATGTTTAAGATGTAACACCAGTGTGAAATCTCAACACTACTCAGCCAAAGCTGTATTTGTGTGTGTATGTGCTTTTAGTTGGTAAATGGTGTGTGTATATGCACACATGTATGTGTGTGTGTGCATGTGAATGTGTGTTTGTGTGCATGTGCATGTGTTTATGTATTTACTCACGTCAGCTAATGTTTTGCCATACATAAGGATGCCCTTGTCCAATAGAAAGTACCTCTGTCAGAGAAGAAACACAGTAGCAGTGTGAATGCTGCTCTTGAATCAAAAGCACCTGACAGGAAATGGACCAAACAAGTGGAATAGAAAGAGAGAAATAATCACTAAAAATAAAACAGGGGTAATGTGAGTGGTGTATTGTTCTCATTAGGACTGAGAGAATATTAATTTTCACTTTAGCTCGCTGGGTAATCAACATCCGCTACACCAGTGGTTCCCAGACTTTTTTCTGCAGTTCCCACTCCTGTAGTAAAGAACATTCCCTCCCCCCCACTTCGACATACACATTCTTTGTTTCTTTTTCTTTGCTGCGCCACCCCCACCACCCAATAGCTCGGCTCGCCCCGAACACTGCACTACACTGGGAAACACTACACTACACTGAATGCGCAAAGATTCATTCTCCTTCTTTACCCCTTGCCTCACTAGCTACATAAGGGCTTGGTTTTGCCTCATGGGTTCACCTTGTGCCAGCCCTTCATTGGCCACTTCCTCTTCTTGAACAGGAGGCCCTCTTTCCTGATGGGTTCCTGCACATTAGTCGTTGCCTCCCGCAGACAGGCAACCACCTCCCAGCCATCCTGCATACAGACGCAGCAATGCACAACTTTATGTGACACACCTGGGGACGTGTGCAAAACTCACAGAAGCGTTTTGCCTGAGTGTTGCCAAAACAAACAAAAACCCCTCAAAAGACCATGGTGCACATTTAAATTTGAACTTTGTAGTTTATTAAGTCACACTTAAACAGTTGTACTAATCCTAAGGAAGAGAATAAATAAAACAGATCTTTCTAGAAAAACAAATCTTTCCAGAATTACAGATCTTTGTGGCTATATCTGAGGACCTGTAGTCCTTGTAGTGATCAGCACCAGTTTGGTGCCTGCATGGTCCCTGGACAGAGACAATGAAGAAGAGATGTCTCCCTGCCTCTTTGCAGTCTTGGGTGGATGCATTGCTGTCATCGCTGAGGGGCAGTGACATGGTGCTGGGCGAGGGGTGTATGAGGGACGTTGACAGCAAGGTCATCTCCTCTGCGGCCATCACTCGATGCTGTTACGGTGAGGGACAGACTTGACACTACCACCACCACAGCTGACACTATACACAGCAAAATGAAAGAGAAAGAAGAAAAATGTGTGACAAGGTGAAAGAAAAACAACTGATGGTACCCAAATTCAGTGCAAGACAATGTGTGTGCGTGCACACTGCAGAAATGTACCACAGCTTACTTTATGTTTATACTTGAAACAGTGTTTACAGAATTGTGCAGATGTAAATGCCGCTAGTCTGTGTGGGTGTGAAGAGTGTCTGTGCAGTGCGTGCTTTGGGAATATACTATTAGAGCGTGGGATGCTCTTCCATAAGACTACACAGTAATACTCAAGACATGAGTCAGTAGAACGTATTTATGTGGTGTAAATAGCTTGCTTGCAGAGACAGGCACCCACTATGAAGGCTGGACAATACTACAAACAAAATCAAGTCTAATTATTTTTTAAACTCATGAATTCTTGATTACAATTAGAAAATTGTGTTGTACTTACATAATGCAATTGGAAAATGTTAGTAAAAGTTTACATTTTTAATATTGTCCCAAAAAAGAGCAAAAATATTTTTTTAATATACTTAAGTGACTCAAAACTGTGAAACTAACACAAATATGCAAGTATAAAAGTAATGTAAGAATTTTTTTTCTAATTTATTTTGACACATTAAAGTGGGCAGGGCACAATAAATGGCAGTTTATAGCTCTGCTTATTGCTATTGTTTATTCTTTTGTACCCAAATAACCAGTAGACAGGAAAGAATTCTGGGTCTGTGTATGATGGGATGGATAAATAAAATGTATAGCTGAAGACAAGATCCTTTTACAAGCTGTCACAAAAGTGCTAAGGAACAATTAAGAATTTCACAGCATATAAACTAGAAGCATTTTCTGGCATTTAGCACACACACGCACACGGATTAGTGATTACACTGCTATACATGCATTACACTGCTATACATATTAACTAGCTTAGTTACACAATGACTACTAAACCCTGGACATTGTGGACGAGGCCACAAACTCATGTGAAACCATAGCAT
>NC_137498.1:29384234-29596734 GCF_041902795.1 Electrophorus electricus | reverse complement strand
TTACCTGATCCAATAACATGAACCAAAAACTACATATCCCTTCAATTCTCTGCACGACTCTTGACTCGTCACCTTTACGACCGTTGGATTAAACAGGCAAATGTACACTTTGGACTCAAACTCCCTTTACCTTATTACAGTAAACATATATATGCACACACGTACATTACCTTTAGCAATTATCTACATAGTCAGACAATTGCAGTTATCATTCTTTAATAGAACTCCAGCAAATGGCAAGTGTGTGCTTAAGCTGGAAAAAAAAGTCTTTCAACCATATGTATAGTCCGTGTTATCATTTTTGCTCTACTGGTCATCACGGGCTGTAGTCCATTATACTATAATAGTGTGACTCTATGTTAAGATGGGTGTGTGTGTGGCAAACACAGAGGGTGCTCAATCAACAAGTGCAATTGATTTCATGGCAGAAAATGAGCAGACACATACATGCTGGTCCATGTCAGCTGGTACTAGTTAAAAATGAGACCATGTGGTTATAGATTATGGCAGCATTCTGGCTTCCAGACACAAACAAACCACAAACCCAGAGTATGACTATTTGCAGTTTAGACTTTACTGGAGGGCAGCCAGAAGAATGTTGCGTCTCAAAGCAACAATCCTCACATCTTATAACAATCATAAGTACCATGGATATTTACATTGACAGCAATATAGCATAGCTGACACTTTTATCCAAAGCAACTTATTGTGACTGAGAACAACTTGAGCAATTCAGAGTTAAGGGCCTTGCTCATTGGGCCAACAGTGGCAACTTGGCACTGATGGGGCTTGAACCAGCAACCTTTCAATTACAAGTACCTTAACCACTGAGCTACCACTGCCCTGGAAATAGATAAGGTATACTTGCATATACAGATTACATGCACATAATGTATATTGGATACAATTATATTTACATAATGCATACTGCACACAATAACATGCTGTTTATAGCTCAAGAACTCTACCTATGTGTACTGTGCACTGTTGTATGTATATACTGCATGTATATTCTATTATTTAATAGAATATAATTTCTGCTATTGTATGCATGGTATATTGCATGTATTTTGTATGTACCATGCACACTTTGTACTTTACTCTTTACAACTATATTTAGTTCTAATTTCAGTGAAGATTTGTACAAGAAATTGTTGTATTATACAACGATATTAAATGATCTAATAGTGTGTCGTTCCTAAATTCCTAGTTGGCTGGCTTTAAAGTTATAAATCCAAATACCCAATAAATATGCAGACTCAAGCATTAGTTAGCCAGTCCCATTCTTTATTGCAAGTTAAATGTTAACACTTCAGGCCTCCAGAGAATATCTGAGGGCATATGCAGGAATTTAATTTTATACATGTTTACAAGGGTGATTATATAATTGCACTGCCTTTCCACCATTATATCCATATCATGCATTATTTACCATTATACAAATGAATATTCAATACTTCTACGAGTTAGAGTTTGGTACCATTATATTCAAACAAGTCCCTTGAGAGATGTCCAGATAGAGTGAAAATAAATAGTTGTGTTTTGGATGGATACAGCTTTTCCTTTGATATGTAGTGCACTTGTAAGTTGTTCCAGTGAGAAGTGGTAATGATATTTTTTATTTCCAGTTCAGGCTAGTTCTCTTGCTGGTGGCTAATGCTGTATACAGTACCATAAACAATCACCACATCCTAATACCACAGCTGAAATGGCAAACCTCAACTTCCTCTTTACTAGTTCTCAGGGTCCAAAAGAGACATCAGTAAGCTTCCATTATGCAGTCCTACTGGCTCCACTGTTGTCATGTATAACCATGCAATGTGCTCTGTGCTCTTCAAAGACAAGGACAGGACATTCCAAAGACCTTCACAGACAGACCAGGCAGTGTGGACTGTTGGCACTGCATCACTACTGCTGGAAAGACATCAACCACCTGGCTGTCAGAGAAGCCACTGCAGAACAGGAAGTGGAACCACCCTCAAAGATTTGCACCCATGATACAGAGAGCTGGCTTGAACTGTGAAAGTGAAATATGCCCACATTAATCATTGCCCTTTAGAAGTATAATCACCAAAACTACAAACCACAAAACTCAAAATTAATGTAAGTCATAAAACTACTATAACTAATGTATAACAAATAAAATAGTGTTTCTAGTCTATTTATATACCTGAGGTGAACAAAATGGGCATGCCCCCAAAATAGGATTTTAACTTTGATTTACCATATTTGCAGTAGTAAATTTGCTTTGCTACATTTTTCCAAAGCAATATGTGGTAAGTTTCACAGTTTCAAAGAACTAAATAATTGGTGCATAAATTGCATGTGCATTGGACACAAATTGCAAAATAGCTTAATAGTATAAATCACAGACCAGTTGGATCAGCAAACTACAATTTGTAGTGAACAGACTCTGGAAGACACCTAAAAGGCTGTTTAACACCACAAACCCTCAGAAATGACCACAGTGCTAAATCACCTCTGAGGCCAATCTTGCCAAAAACCAGTCCAGTGTAAGTCCATTTATGTCAAGGCTGCTCATTGGTATATCTTCATGCACAGAAGAAAGATGCTAACCTTGTGTAAAAAGGTCTAAATAGAAATGCGATAGAAGAAAGTAAGTGTCAAGTTCTGAGCATGAACAGAGATGGAGTCAAACGCAATATAGGGAATGCAGTTTAATAGAGAACAGAGGTAGTTCATAAACATTGCCCAATATACATGCAAAGATAGTAATCTTCAGAGCAGTCCAGAATGCAAACAAATCAGACAAGAAACAGGCAAAGAGGGTGATCCAAAGTCAGACAGTTCTGATAAACCAGGAGAAACATACCCATAACCAACAGCTCAACACAATTCAAGTTGACAAGACTTCACAAAGGCAGACAACAAACAGGTCTTATATACATAGACTAATGACCATCACAGATGATTGCAATAACAGGTGGAGATACTAAGGTGGATGAACAAAATAAAGCCAAAACAAGGAAGTATGAGGAAACAAAGCCAGAAAGTAAACAAAATAGTTAGAGTTGCCATAGGAACCATGATGCCAATGAGCAAGACTGTCTAATAAGTCAATTTTCCATCCTTCTTCTATACCCAGATGTGCGCTCATATTAAAGAATGGACCAGTATCCCACTACAAACACTGAGTTTCCATTGTGTTGTAACTCAAACATACCGAATGTTAATGGGACTAGCCTACCACAACATTTGATGCCATGAAGGGTCATGACAGCGTATACCACAGGTATTCTTGCAATTCTTCATAAATAAGAATAACACTGTACCTGGTTACTGATTGACATTCGATGAGATCTATGAGGTGTTTGAGATTTTATGAGTTTCCTTTTCCTGATGTATAATGGTACCATGTCAAATTGTTAATCACAAAAACAAACAAAAACTCCTAATCTTGAATTTTTGCTGGGCGTTTCCTTCAGTAAACACTAAATACAGTTTAATCCCATTTAAGATATCAGTCTGTATCTCAAAGAATTACCTTTATGTACTAGGAATTTCTCATGGTGTCCTAGGTGAAGATTGCAGTGTGTCCAGAGCATGGAGGCCAGCTTCACTTTAGATGCACAGAAGAGTACACAGTACAAGTACTCAAAGATAAAACATTAATACAAAACACTGATAATACATAAAAACTAACAAAACTGATGTCAACAGGGATGAAGTGAGATGCATGTGTCAATAAGGAGTTTCTTTATTCTCCATAATGAATGGAGAGAAACTGAGCACAACAATGAGCTAAAAGCACAGAAAGAAAAGCAAACATGTTGTCAGCAATGAAACATGCTGGCAGTAAAGAGCAAAGAGCAGGCCATGACTCAGAGCATTGTCTTGGGTGCTATATGGATGAGAAATGTGTAGCACTGGAGGAAAGCACCTGGGGCTTTACAAAAGGAAGAAACAATAGAGGCAAACAAGACACATGTGCCGCAAATCAATAACCAGGTGATTGCGAGTGGTTCAGGGTTGCTGTGTTTGTGTGTTGCAGTGGGCGTATCCCTTAGGAGGGTGCCTGGTGCACCATTACAAAGATGCTGAGAATACATAAAACACTGATAACTAGTGGCCTACTAGTGGTATGAAAAGCGTGGATGTGTGTGTCACAGTAGGCTTACATCTACCAAACACCACTTTACTGAATGACACATCAGCCATGGAATGGCAGGAGGCAGAGATAGTGATATAGAAAGAAACTTAAGTGCTCTGGAATATAAAGTGAGCAAGAAACCATAAAATGGATTCATAGATCATCTATCAAACATCCAGCATGATATCCATCTCCTTCCTGACTGACTCTCAGAGCAAATGCCACTAGGCTAAGTGTGTACAGTGGCTGATCTGAGGTGCTTGTCAGTATGTTTGTATGTTGTATTTCTGAGGACTCCTATACAAGCTTAATCTGAATAGTGGCTCGCAACCATTTGGACACTGCTGTGTTTTAAATATTGTCAGGATTTAAACATTTACTGTGAAGAGCTTGCAAAGTTGTTCATTTTATGAAGTGAGAGGGGTGGGCCCTATGAGTCTCTAATGGTTTCACACAGGATATTTGACATCTTCTCTTCTGTATAACTGTCATTATTTAATTTATTTTGCTCTTTATCTAGCAGTACTCACGCAGTTGCAGAAATAGAAAGATCACAGCTGGGTCCAAGTGGGCTGGCTAGGGATGTTGTCACGGCACGGCCCCTCCCCCCTCAAGTCTGTGTGTTCGTATTGCCACGCCCTCTTGTGTCGTTCACCTGATCCCTGTTGTGTGTAATTGTCATGCGTGTATATAAGTCTCGTTTCGTATCGTCAAAGTTGTCGGTGTTTGATCTAAGTAGTCTGTTTTAAGACGTGTATGTTTATGTTCAACGTGTCTCGTCCCCGCATCCTACTTAACCCTCGTCTTTCACAGAAACACCGACCTACCAAGGATGCCTGGAAAGGCAAAAAGAAGAAGGGAAAGAACGCGCAGCATGTGCAGGGAGGTCACCCTCCTGACTCCAGGTGCGGAAGCAGGGGAGGCGTACGGAACCCCGGCGGGCGACCTGGACTGGTACAATGACTTCCAGTACTCGGAGTCGGAATTGTGCATGATCACTGAAAATACGGTTAATTGAAAATCAGGTTTAATTTTTGTCTCGAAAAGCCGCCCTAAAACTAATTGTAATAAACTGAGACAGTGCAGAATTTCACATTTCACAATTGTGCATGGCATACTGTTAATTACTATGCACCTTTGAAATGCACCCATAAGATAAATGTATCTAACAATGAGACCAGTGTATAGGGCTTTATACTCATTTAGTCATCCAGGAATTGGCATGACATGCATGCTCAATATACACCTGTAGAGGCTTGAATACACAGCACTGGAGATGCGAACCTGTGTTACTTAAATAGGGAATTAAAAGAGAGACAGGTGCAGACTGGTGATTTTGCATGAATAAGTGGTTGTGAATTGCGATTGGTGGATCGTTGGCTGATTGACAAGTGGGTTACCCACCTAATTCCAGTTATAAAAAATAATTCCATATTTAAAGCAAACGTACCAGCTGTATGGCATAAGTTTTACAGGGTTGAATGTCACTGTTGTATATCACAGATGACATTATCACAGGGATGAGACGAGACAATAAATATTGCCAAGAAAATATATAAATTTGTTGAACCTGTCCAAGATGGATATGCCATACTTAAATCTTAGAAACAAACAAACAAAAAAAACCCAAAACTGTCTCCTTTTAAAAGTACCCACGTACTGGGTTCTAACTGCTAAAGTTCTGCCTGCTTTGAATATGTGTGACACTGTCCCGGAATTTATCCGCTGAGAATGTATCTTTTGTAACTGGTGGCTTACAATGCCAGCTTTCTGGCACTAGAGGGAGGCTTTGCGCTGGGAATGAATCAATGCTCATTAACCTGATCTGCCACAGGTGGCCTCACCTCTGTATAACTGCTTCACAAGGGTCACTCTTTCTGAAGCATTGGAAGGGTCTTCGGGCTTGTCTGGCCTTTAATGTCTGTTGTTTCTTCTCGAGAGGGTCCCCTCACCATTGGTTGTTTGTAGGAGTATCTTCTGGTTGTAGGGAGGGATACTGCATGTTTGCTGTCTGTTGTGGTCAAGGCCACATAATAGTGAATACCCTGGTATGATCCCCACACTGAGCTGGTCTAGTGGTGTTTTTCTCACCTGTAATTCCATCCCATTTGGCTGGACAAGGCCCCAACTTCCTTATATCCTCACCAAGCACTTCCTTCTTCAGAGGTTATCTATATTTCTCTCTGTGCTTTTAGTTCAAACCCTGCCTCAGTTGTACGGTTACCTTTTCAGTTATCTTTTTTTGCCTCCTTTTGTCTGCTCCCTTTCCCTGCTCCACCTCACCTGCATTTGGGTCCATCTAGGAGGTCCTACACTCCAGGATGCTTTACCCAATTATTCCAACAGCCTGCTGCCCCGTGCATTTTTGGTGTGATCCATGAACATAAAGTTCTTCATGTAATACACTGAAATGAATGCTTTTTCTCCCCTTTGTTGGGTCTACAGTTACCATGATTCATCAGTCACACCCTGTTCTTTCTCCTGCGTGATGCCACATGACAGAACTGACATTAATAGTTATATTTCAGGTGTGTGTGTGTGTGTGTGTGTGTGTGTGTGAGACTGCAGTGTTTAGTTTTTGTAATTTTACAAATGGAGTAGAGAGGACTCTGCTTTATTGAATTACCGCACAGGTTAAGATGTCTAACTTAGACCAATCTGACACTGAAGAAAAACGTTTTGTGGACATGAATGAATGACTCTTTTCTGCACTGTGGAATTGGTCTCAAGAACTGATAGTCGGTCAGAGAGACTGCAGTTTCACAACTAGTTTGGTTTGAAGATGGTACGTTTATATGAATGAGATTGGAGCTGGACTGGAGTGCCTCTATGGTTTGAAACGGTTCTGAAGTGAAACTGAACTCAGTTTGTGTCCTCTTATAGCTCATCCTTCATATGAATTATTAAATTAGCAGTCATAGAAATCTGAGATTAAATCATATCACCACACAAACACTGTTGAATGAAATAATAAAATCACCAGTGTCACTAATCAAACTGTTATCTGATCAACCCATCTTTTTTTGACAATTAGTGCTAATATTACATCAATTACTAAAGAACCAACATGTTGCATTTGTTTTGAAATATCAGACTGTTACCTACTCCATACTGAACTGTCCTTCATACAAAACTGTCCTACTGAACTGTTACATTGCTCTAAGACTAAGATTCAATTTGTCATTGCACAGCACAAGGCAATGAAATGCAGTCTTCACATATCCATCCCATCTTCTTTTAGAGGTTCAGCCATTACACAAAACCCCAGGAGCTGAGAGGTTTAAGGGCTTTGCTCAAGAGCCCAACAGTGGCTGCATGGCAGAGCCAGGATTCAAATGCACAACCTTCTGACTGACACCCTCAAACCCTATACAGTAGGCTACCACTGTCCTATTCTATACTGAACTATTGCATACCAAACTTTACTACTCTATACTGAACTGTCCTACTCCATATGGAACTGGTCTACTCTATTTTTAAGTGTTCTGTTGAAGTATGTTACTCCATATTGAACTGTCCTACTCCATACTGTCCAGTGGCAGCTGGTGAAAAATGTAACCTCTAGGCTGTAGGCAACATAGATTCACCAACCCTGCCAATACAACTTAACAAAACTAGCAGGGCTCTGCGAAATGGCCAGTAATGATTGAATTATTGAAAATCAACAGAATAATAAATTACTATCATTAGTTTCATTTAATGTACTCAGGAGCAGTATGCGCCATTATAAAAAGTTGAATATTTTGTTAACTGAAATAGAAGGTTTGCATTTTAAAAGTTAATGCAGCTATATCTAGCTATATATTAGGTATCAAAAGGAAATTACACATTACAACTTGTTTATACTTCGCAGTGGTAACGCGAGCTCATCTTAACTCAGCTCGCTAGATCCACCAATAAAATACATACACTGCGTCCCAATTGTGTACTAAACACTAATACTATAATGTATATAGATTATCTACTTAGCTAACATTCGCAAGCTACTAGCTAAACAAGTTAACCTAGTTAGGTTAAAAGTTAGCGAACGCTTGCTAGCTCAATTCGATAGGACCACTAAATTAACTACACAAGCTGTTCGCGGTTACCAAACACCGACGCAAACGAAGGTTTCAGTAGTTCTCTGGTACTATTAATGAAAAACTAACAACAAATGCACAACTTGACTAGGGTCTACAACAAATGCGTTCCGTTCAAACTTCCAGCCATCTTAGTAAGCTACTCAGTAACGTGTAGTTTTTCAACTTCCACCAAAGCTGCCTTAAGAGCATTTTAGAGATCTTATAGAATTTGGAGGCGCCTGAAATTCCGTGTCTTGATTAACTGCGTATATCATCGTTAACAACACGAGCTGTCTCTACTCCACCACTGACTGGACTGCATGCGGCGATAAATGAAGCGTCCTTCAGCCACCAGTTTCGAGGACGCTGATTGGTTAAATTTATGTTGCTATGTGCGTATTTTGTGTCAACAACGGACAGCAATTGGCTGCACCGCTACTAGGACTGGACTATATTACCAGCGCCCCAGAAGAGATGACTAATGTACCACGAAGCTAATTTCCCCCAGTATATTTTATATATTGTACATTATTGTGCATTTCTAGTAAACGCATGCTTAAAATAATTAGCTATTGATTTTTATTTAAAAAATTAGAATAACTAACAATTTCCACCTCTCTTAGTCAGCCACCACTGGAACTGTCCTATCCCATACTCAAGTATTGCAGAAAATTGGGATAAAGCCTTACTTTAAGCGTTTTCCCTTTCCATTACACTAGGTCTTTACTGTCGATAGATTTCTATGATGTCTCTTTCGCTCAAGTTTTTGTACCTAGAAAATCTTTACACATTATTATTTTCCTTTACATTTTATTATTGCATGTCGAGCTACAGTTCAGACCATTCAAAACAATAGGCTGCATTTCCAAACAGCACCCAGGATCGGATTACAACCATAAAGCTCCTTTTGAACTTTTTTGCTTCCTACAGCAAACTAAAACATGTGGAGCTTTATTTTGTTTTATGCTGAATTCAAATCTGTTTTTAGAATTTTTCTATCATGTATGTGATTTACCTGGGTAAATTTACATTAGGTACGTTTTAAATATTCATAAATATGGCTCATATTACACTTAGAATATGTAAAGCATACTTATAAAATGTGCAATGTATGTTTTTTGTCTATATTTTGCCTCAGGAACACCCCTCTTCAGTGTCCAGCAGTATTCTGCCAATATAGACAGGATCCACTTACCTTGGTACCCCTACTATACATAATGACATGCCATTATATGGGAAAAAACGATGGGTGATAACAGAAATTCAGGAAAATATATTTAGATTCAGCATGCAAAAATACATCATAAACCTTTTTTCTCAGAAAGCAAAATCACTTGATGAGTGTAATTACTGCCACTGAACACTGCTAAAACCTTTTTTCCCCCAATAGCATTTAGTAATTTTTTTCTTCTTTGCTGTTGTTTTCTTTAAAACAAAAAACAAAAAAAAAAACCTCACAATTTTTACAATTGTTTTATTTTTGTTACATTTTATTATCTATGCACACGTTAGGCAGGAACATGCCGGCCGTTCTTTGCACTTCCTTATTCTAAGTCAGTGGATTTTTTACTCTTTAAAGCTTTTGTCTTCAAGCATGTAGTCATAGTCTTGTGTCCTGTGAGATAGATTAAACAGGGCAGTTAAATAATGTATTAATTTTAGAGACAGTAAAGGAACCTCATCTCTAAAATGTAATAAAGTTTCAGTACAGTACTGATCATGCAATTGACAACTGAACATTTAAAGAATGTGCACGGAAAGTGTCCTAGGAGCTGTAAATCATTATTACCTAATATACTGACTTTATCTGATATATTTAATGTAGCTTAGCCTATGATACAGAACTGTCAAATGTCTTTGACATTACAGGCAGGTGAAATTGACTTTTATTTCAATTTCAACAGTATATGGAATACAATTAAGTTTTCTTATTAGATTAAAAGCACTTTTCACATAACTGGCAATTGACGAATCATACTGGGGTTCTTAACAGCTGCCACATCATCTGATGTCGAAAGTATTACCTCGGAAACGACGATTCGAGGGTCCGGGTGAGTACAGCCAAAGCATGGATAGGATCCACAAAAAATGCGGTCCGTCCAAATCTTTGCGGCAGCGTCGCCGATGGTGGAACTTGGGCTCGCCTGCACTCAGTACACACCTGCCTGACAGTGGAGCCACCGGACCGGCCGAACCTCTGCGGGAGGTTAATGGAGGATTTAGGTGTTCGTTCGATGTATGTGTCGCGGCCGAAGCGAAGTGGAAGGTTGGCATGCAGATGGGATGGTTTCGCTGATATCGGCTGAAGTCGGAGAATGGTCGGCGAGTTCACTCTGCTGGTAGTTGGGACCACGTTGAAAGTAAAGTCATCCATTTCTAGACTTCGTGGAATATCTTGATTGCTCTGTGAGAGGTGTGGACATAGTAAAACGAACTATTAAGAGTAACAGTTGACATTTATGTTTTATCAAAGCATCAAAATATATTTCATGTCTAACAATCTTTTGAACAACAGGTAAAGCAAGTTTATTTATTTATTTATACAGCACATTTCATCATACACAGAAATTAAAGGTACTTTACAAATAAACGAAAAGGAGGATTTGTTGTAGGCTACACACTCAATTTGTACAGGGTTGATTCTTGTACCTGTTCTCGTTATATTCTCCTTAGAGAGAGAGAGAGAGTGACAGAGAGATATATATATATATATATATATATATATATATATATATATATATATATATATATATGTTCTCTCTCTCTCTCTCTCTCTCTCTCTCTCTCTCTCTCTCTCTCTCTCATTTGCTCTCATTTCTCTTTGACCAGTGGTCCAGTGGATAATTGTCATGAATTAATGTCTTACTTCCCCTAATGAACATTAGGAAAGTAAGTAAAGATGTTTTCCACACTTTCTGCTTCACTCACTTATTCATTGTGTGTGTGTGTGTGTGTGTGTGTGTGTGTGTGTGTGTGTGTGTGTGTGTGTGTGTGTATAAAATGTACCTTTACTTGAAACCCTGAAGAGAATTTTTTTTAATTAGGATAATTTTAGGAATAGGTTTAACATAACAGTATAAAACATCTTGAGATTTTACATTGTAAACTGTTTGTAAGTGTAATACAAGTGTATATGATAAGTAATAAAATGTATATATGTAATAAGTTTCACTTACCTCTGAAAATATTCTGCTTGTGATTGTGTTGGGGTCATTGTTGCCAGCCAGTGGAAGCGTGACAGCACTAACATCCCGGAACATTAGGCCACCCAGAATCCCTAGGGTTAAAGTGAACGCAGGGAAAGGCATCTTCCAGTCTTCCTCACAGGTCAAGACATATTACTGTGTATTTATACATTAGCACCCGTACTCCGCACACACACACACACACACACACACACACACACACACACACACACACACACACACACACATTCCGCATGGAACAGTCACTAAATTGAATGCTTATTACAGGGACCCTGCATGAGACCATTTTGTGCATTCACTAATTACATTCTTTGTCAAGTCTTAGCAACAGCGGACGGGGGGCAGGACAACTGAAGAGGAGATGGAAGTATTTGTCTATGATGCTTTGCGTGGGATCCATATTTAAGCAGAGGGTGTATAGAGCACTGTTAACATTTAAACCCAAGAAGCAATGGAAAAAAAAAGACTTGTACATTTTGTGCCTACTGTCAGTCTTGCCACATTGTCTTGTATTGAATTGAAATACGATTATCACATATTCAGGCCTCAGACTCAACATTTAGGTAGTGTTTTTGCTACCTATTACCTATTCAGTTAACACTGGAAATCTTTGCCCTGCTAGGTTTTGAGTTATTGTTCACAGAAATGCATAGTGCCAGATGTGACGTTTGTACCTTAAAGGAGAGACCTTAAAGCCCAGGAAGGCTGATTCCTAGAATGCCGCATACAAAAGAGGCATGTTGGGCTATTTAGGAAGAGCCATGTGTCGCACACACACTCTCCCAACCACTCAACCCACATGTACAGGAAACCATCAGCTCGTAATTAGGGCCCATGACCTTTGATCAGTGGTTGAAAGCCCTCGAAACAAAGAAGCTCAAGCACCACTACAGCATTCAGTCCAGAACATTCTGCCGTTTTGTCCGGTAATGAGGTGCATGTCTGGGGTAGCTCAGGCCTCCCAGTCAAGCTGGGCTGGGCAGGCTGACATTTTCACTAATTGCGAACTATTTTTTAATTACATTTTGCATCATGTTGACCCTCAGATTCTGCAGAGAGCTTTTCAGCCAATGCACAGCTCTGCTTGCTCAGAGCTCATTGCTTTTTATTTATCAACCCCATATACCAGAGTTATAAGAGAGACATTTAAAAGCCCATTGAAAATAATCTTTAGCTGCAATTTTAGGAATGTCATCTTAAAGAACTAGCATACCTGAAATACCTTATTATGGGTGCCAGATCACATTAAATTAATTATAATGAGCTAATGTACTATGTATGTCTTCAAAACCAAAGCAGTAACTAAAGGCACTTGTTGTCTGTTTAATGTTTGCATAGGAAAATCAATAGAGAAACTTTTAAAATTCAAACTTTAGACATCATAGATCTACTGTTTATATTTAATAAGATATTTTAATCTCACCTTATATTTAAAACAGTAGGATAAAACTTTGAAAAGAGTAAGATGTCAGTGCTGTTGAAGTTATTGTAGAAACAAGAAGCAGTCAGCACTCCTCAACACTCGCTGCTGTGGAAGCCTGATCTACACATTCGATTTTCTGACATTCGAATCACATCAATATAGATGTACTGCACAGAACTCAACACATTAAGTGTTAAAAATACCCAAAGGAAATGTGAACTGATGTAAGAGGTGGCAGGATGCAGAGGTGCTTACTTGTCTTTTTTGCTGGACCATCTATCACACCAGTCTCACATACTTCAGTTTAATTTCTATATACTGTCTTAGTAGTTGGCGTAGTAGTTGCATAATTCCAGGCTGCTCCTTATTGGTTGCATTTAGATGTGTGTCATAGCTGCAGTCACACTCCCTTATTTTGGAGCAAAATGTCTGACACTGCCAGAACATAAACAGAACAGAATCACAGAACAGAATCATACACTGTCTTTGGTCGCAGAGACACTAAATTGGTCACAGTAGACCATGATACATTACACATTTAAACACAGCAGATATGAACTCACAGTCAAATAATTATTTCACGATTTGTGATTGGCACCTTTGCCTGCCCTGATAATCACACAAAACTTTAAGTTAAAGAATAACGATGGCACACAGATGCCTTTGTAGCTGCATACTGACCATATTTATCTCGATCATTATCCTATTTACTTGGCTAAGATTGGTGTATATGAGTAAGAGATCTTCAATTACCTGATCTTGTATAGATATTAGAATAGATATCTATTTGGTATTGACCAAATAGAACCATTTCTTTTACTAAAACCCTTGAGGAACCATCATATTTAAGAGTGTACGAGTTTAAAACGTTAGTAAAATAGGCCAAAACCTATCTATCTATATATATATATATATATATATATATATATATATATATATATATATATATATATATATATATATATATATATATATATCATCAAGCTTACAAACTACAAACATCCATGTCACAACCTCAGTATTCTCTTTATGTCACATAGACCTCATGAACGTACACTATACACTCCACTTCGTACAAAACTACAGCCCCACTTCCACCTGAAAGCAGTGTTGTTACATATAATATATACTTTGTTACTTAAAAAAACAAATAAAAAACAAATATGTTACATGTTAAAATTCTATCCTAAGGGCAGGAAAGTGTGACAGTAATTCTGAAATGTACCACTAGAGGCGTATTATATGGAATTAATTGTACAGTTCTGAAAGTGAGGGTTTAAAATTCCGGTACTGCCAGTCTGCAGCTGGATACTACTGGAATGACTTCATCCTCGTGGCAGAAATTCACATAAACCAGAGATCCAAGGGACTTCATGTTTAACATTTCTTGTTAACTGTGGCTATAACTAACAATGACCAAGTACAAAAAGGACTTGGTCATTGTTTTCACAATGTTTTCACGTAGAAGACCAGTCCAGACCAGTTTCAGACATAATGCTGAAAGATGCATAAAAGATGCTGCGCAATAAATGGCAGTCCAGTAAAACAATCTTGTTTTATTGTAACATGTAATGTAAGATTATTGTATACATTTGGATCATTGTATAAAATATATCAAGAACATATACAAAAGGAATAATAATGAATAACTAAAAACTAATTAAAATGTGCTTGAACTTTAAAAATTGATCTCAGAAGATGATATGGCAGAATCTTATGTTTTTGAACATCAATATTTAAGCATGTAATGGACACAGGCTATTGTTTTCTGCCTAATGTTAATTAAATTGGTAACAGTTCTTGTAAAAGAAGGTTGGTAAACCACAGATAAAACAACTGGGCAGCAAGTCATAAATAAATGGTGTCATTTTTAAAGCAATGCTTCAGTTAGCAAAGCTCACTGGGCAAATAAGCTAGGATTCCTGTCTTTGTATTTCATCCTCTTGCTTAGAGAGAGAAGCTAATCAGAAGAACCCCAAAAACAAGTGAAGAGAGGAGGAGTCATGGTACAGAGGAGGAGTCAGTGGAAAGGAAGATATTACTTCAAAACAGAGCTCCAGAAGTGTACAAATGTCAGCAAACCCCAGAGATGTGGATCAGGGATGTGGATCAGAGATGTGGATGATAGCTGTGGACCAGGGCTATGGATCAGGGTTATGGATCATGGCTGTGGATCAGGGATCTGTCTGTATCCTGTAATAAGTGCAGGGCATTGCCAGAAAGTGAAAGGGCCACCAAGCCTGAGGGTGGGGATAGTTTCTGGGCCACCAGATAGAACTGCCTACATAGATCTCTGCAGGAAGACTCCCTCCAGGACACTAGAAGGCACTCTGCAGCACAGTTTGAGTAATAATACTGACGATCTGTGCTGGTCATTAGAATATCCACCAGGTGGCAGCAGAACATTAATTTCTAAACCATTGTTTTTTTTCTTGCCTACAGAACAGGTCTTTGTAAAGTTCAGTTTTATTCTGTACAAAAACAAAGACTGAAGACATGAACAAGATATACTTTACATAGAATATTTTCCAAGTCACCTAAACCCCCATCTTAAATCCACTGTAATCATAATAACCCTCAATGTTTAAACACCTTCAATAATCACAAAGTTGTTATTCAAATAAATCACAGAATAAGTATTCAAATAAATCAGAGTGGGTGTTCAGATTTTAGGTATTAAGATGTAGGTATTCCAAATACTCAGTCCATTGCACATACTTAAGTTAGCATTTACTTAGTATTTCATCTACACAAATTTTAAATATACTCTTTCTCTTCATCTGATCTTGAATCTGAGCTCATTACATCCCAAAACTGTAAGTACTGTCTTAGAAGCTTTAGCATCAGCACCATCTGCTTAGGAGCAGGGTGTTTTCTACATGTACTCAGAGCTGCTTAAAGGAGATGCAAAATGTACTTTTAGTGATACTTTGGAAAAGAAATACTGTCAAATGATTATTTAGGCAAAACCTTTTCTTCCACCAAAAAACCTTTTTGATGAAAACTAACATGATAGATGTAAAATATACCCAAAGAATTCATAAAAAGCTGTTTTACAATAACCAAACCTCTGTAACTTTTTTGCTTGTGAAAATCAAACATTTATTGAAAATGTTTAATTAAACTTGAGAGGTCTCAATCAATGAATCTTTCCTTTATGTCAATTGTCCTCAGTTAATAGTTAAGAGTTTTTTATGCTTCACTATTCAGAAGACTTATATTTTTTAAATGGCCATGTTTTTTTTTTGTGTGTGTCTGCCTTTCATGAAAGCTATATCTTAGTGGTTTATAAAGTGTCTAAGATGAGTTTAGATTTATGACTCTAAGAGCAGTCTGATTGTAATGTATGTTAAGATGTATTATTTATGGATAACCCCAATTTTCCCTACAACACTCCACAAACCCACTTCCATTTTGACAACCATTTTTCACTCTGTTTTCTCCAGCAAATACCCAAGTAAACAGGCCAAGCCCTCTTAGAGGGTGGGGCCTGTTGTCTAGAGACCCAGTGGCCAACCAATGACTTGACCTCTGAGTGCAGTTTTTTCTGCCAATCAGGAGAAAACATGAAAGTCCTGATGAAGGAGCAGGAAGCCAAGAAAATTGGCCCTTAATAACAGGAAAGGGGTGTGTCCATATATGTGTGTGTTTTTATATCTATCTTGTTACTGCTGGTGTGCTAATCTTATCTGCTTATTTGTGTATTTTATCTGTGTATGTTTTAATCTCTGCCTTTGAACTGTGGAGTTTAATCTGCCCTAGAAAAAAGGCAGCATGAACCAAGTTTGAAGAATGGAGAATCGAGATATCTCAAAGGGGTGTAGCTCCTCCCACCACTTGATTCTGAGCTATAACCTTTAAGATCTTCATCCCCTTATTTTTCTGTGGCTGTGGCTATCAATGGCAGCCGCTGTGGGGGTCAATGTTGATTCCATGGGTCATTCTGAGATGGGTGAGGGCAAGTGTGGGAGGATTGAGGGACTTTTGCCCTCTCTCAGGAGATGAACTATCACCTCTTCACTCAGCCTGGAGGAGAACTGTTGGAACAACCCCCACTAATTAAATGAGACACAGGAACCTATCGCTCTCTCTTTCTCTCTCTCATTCTCTCTTATTCTCTCTCACTTATTCTCTTTTTCATTCTGTCTACCCCACAACTCTCATTCTCACTCCCCCCACAACTTTTGCTTCATATAATTTGATCTCTTGATAGCATCATAGAGTTGCCCTGCCCTCAGCCATCTCAATCTCTCCTTGGTTCCCTGGTTGTCTTTTGGCTTCTATGTGTGTGTGTGTGTTTGTGAGTGCGTTTGTGTGCTCACACTAATCTCGGCTATAATTACCTTAATGCTTTCTCCTCCACAAAGAGGACACATGCACTTATACACACACACCAGTGCAAGTACACACACACTCACAGATAGTTTGATCAGTGTGGATAGGTCCCAACAGCTGAAGAGCTCTGTGTGCATGACATCATTCTTGTTAGGCTGCTGCTGTGTGATTCCACACCATTATCAGTAACATTATGTTCTGGGAACCCAGACTTACCCGGATTGTGGTCACAGGATGTACGCTTTCTCTCTCTCTCTCTCTCTCTCTCTCTCTCTCTCTCTCTCTCTCTCTCTCTCTCTCTCTCTCTCTCTCTCTCTCTCTCTCTCTCTCTCTCTCACACACACACACACACACACACACACACACATATGCACGCACAAATACGATGTATCTCACTCCTATGCATGCATTTTTATATGTGTACAAATTTACCACAACTTGATCACATATTTGATTTTCAACAGCAGCTCTGCTCAGGAAGGCTCTAAGAGAATGACTGAATGGCTCTGTTACAGACAAAAATGTCAAAGCACTTTCTTTTGAATGCGTGACTTTCAGAAATTAAAACACCTTCACACTACCGTGGCTTTAATGCCAGCAAAAACTACTTGAGTGTGCGTGTGTGTGTGTGTGTGTGTGTGTGTGTGTGTGTGTGTGTGTGTGTGCTTGGCTGTTTATGTGTATGTGCTTGTTTGTGTTTCTGTGTGTGTACCAGTGGTTAAGCACACTCTTATTGATTGAGATCCAAACTAACCATATAACTAAGGTATACAGTAACTGTAAAAAATGTGTGGGTTTGGGTGTTCATGCATGTTCAGGTGTGTTTGTGTATGTGTGTGTGTGTGTGTGTGTGTGTGTGTGTGTGTGTGTGTGTGTGTGTGTGTGTGTGTGTGTGTGTGTGTGTGTGTGTTAGTGGTTGACAGAGTGTAACATACAGATAAGCAGACTTAGCAGATTTGAGATGCAAACTAGCCACATACCTGAAGTATACATAACGCTATAACAGAAAGGGTGAGAGTTAACTCTAACACTTTAACAGAAAGGGTGAGAGTTAACTCTAACGCTATAACAGAAAGGGTGAGAGTTAACTCTAATGCTATAACAGAAAGGGTGAGAGTTAACTCTAACGCTATAACAGAAAGGGTGAGAGTTAACTCTAACGCTTTAACAGAAAGGGTGAGAGTTAACTCTAACACTTTAACAGAAAGGGTGAGAGTTAACTCTAACGCTTTAACAGAAAAGGTGAGAGTTAACTCTAACACTTTAACAGAAAGGGTGAGAGTTAACTCTAACGCTACAACAGAAAGGGTGAGAGTTAATTCTAACGCTACAACAGAAAGGGTGAGAGTTAACTCTAACGCTACAACCTACGTAACAAACATTCTCTATTTCACTAGTCTTTTAACTCCAGGGTGCTAAATCCATCATGGGCAGAATTTTTTAAAGGAGTGAAATGTTCTGCACTCACACCCCCTAAAGCAAATACTGAGGCTTTCTGAGAGAGTTTGTGTGTTTTTTATGTTTGGGTTAGACATTCCCCCAAAGTTCTGCTATGGCATTTTCCACACCTTTCATTGTATGTGTGTATGTTAGTGTGAGTGTGTGTATGTGTAGGGGTATGCCTTTGCATGAGTGGGTGTGTGTGGGAGAGAGAATACAGGAATAACGTAGACTGCATTGTGTACTTGAAGTGCTGAAAAGCCAAGACACAGCTCCTGTCACCTGTCAACTATTCCCATGTGAGCTGCTCTGCCCCGGAATGTCTAGGGTGATGTCTGTTGGGAAAACCCCAGCGCTGACTGACATATGGACGTCACTTCAAATGGGTAATATTGGGTAATATTAAAAGAAAATAAAATTGAACTTGTAATCAAGATGTACTTCATATTATTGTGGTAAGAACATCCTCTGCAATGTTATAGAAGTGATTAAACAACCAAAATGACTTTACACCAAAAATGACTTTGACTTTGCAGGTGGTGTTAATCTTAAACAAGTACTTTATGTGCCAGACATGGATTCGGATTAGTTTTAAACTACAGAGCCAATGGTGAAACACCATTTAAATTCACAATTAGGTTTAGGCTTAATTTAGGTCTCGAAAACTTGTCTTATACAGAAAGAAACTTTTAATAAACTGAATAGAAATCCCAAACCAATACATGGATTTATAGATTTACTGGAGAGGACTGGATTTCGAAAAAGGCATTGATGGGCATATTGTGAAACCATGCTTTATGTGATGAAAGTTTGTAAGTCTTTGAACTGAAGCCTAAAACTCTCTAGAAAGAAAGAAAAGTACACACTACCTGTCATCACCATGACAACCTGAAAACCTTTTCAGACCATCACCATGACTTGGCTGCCCCTCGTAAAGCATGTTTCATGAACATTTCACTAAGAGCTTTGAAGAGATATGCTTAAAAAAAACTGAGCAAGGAGAGAGTGCTAAATGAAATGAACTGATGACAGAGAGGTAAAAGGATGCTATTCCTCAACCATTCCTCATGCAGTAATGAATGAATGAATGACTGCTAGCACAGCTCGGACCGACTGTGTAGTCAGCACAGTGTCCAGGTAATGGGAGCTGAGGAGTGGATGCGCTCGGCTAGAGGGTGACTGACATTAATGCCTAAAGATGCCAAACATGCTTAGAGTGAGAAGGGGAAGTAACACAGAGGGTAGGCTTCAAAATAAATTGAACAAACACTTATATATGTTTACTGAGATTTTACAAATCACATACAAAGAGACTTTTCAACAGCCGATGCCATTTTGGCTCAACTTCCTACTGTGCTGGACTAAGCTTCATTCAGCTTTGCACTCATGCCTTCAACAGTCTTAATTCTGTTCAGTGGAAAATCCAGAAACCTCTGTTTATTAAAGCTCTGAGTAAACCAAAACTCTATAAAGGACTGTTCAGCTGCAGTAAACCCAGAGAATTACATTAACTTGGGTTAAGACCATGAGACTCAAGCTCTTAGTTCCATGTGGAAGTTATACATTACCTGCCTACCTGACTTGTTGTAGTGATTTCCATCTAATTCTCATTTTTTACCTGCCCATAAAAAGCAAGGAATTAGGGAATTAAAATAATCAAGAATAATCAAGAATAAGAGATATATGGAGCATGAAAAACAAAAGAAAAAGATAATTTGGGATAATACATTTATCGTTACATTGGATATTCAAGAGATCGCATGTTTTTTCACTTGTATGTGGATTTGGCAGTTTGCTGATATGGGGTCTCTATCAGGTGTTTGCTGTTTTTCCATTACTTTCTTAAGCCTAATACATATTACTGGTAACTATTAACAACAAAACTCAGACTTCTATGGTTTATGTGAAATAGGTTTTCAAGTAATTGAAAGTATATTAAAATAGGTGAAATACAAAGATGAGTTTTTCTAATGGTATATTCTAATATACAGTTTATTGTATTTAACAGATTAAAAACTGTCCATATGTCATGGGGCTAAGAAACTAGATTCAGCCAATTGTGTGTGTGTGTGTGTGTGGGTGGGTGTGTGTGTGTGTTTGTTGAATGTTTGTATGTTGCGTGTGTGTGTGTGTGTGTGTGTGTGTGTGTGTGTGTGTGTGTGTTTGTGTGTGTGTGTCTGTGTGTCTGTGTGTGAGAGAGAGAGTAGTTGACAGCTATGATTGATGATGTATTGTGTCTGCAGATGCTATCAGAAAAGGCTAACATTTGATCATCTGTCTCTCTCATCTCTCTCTCTCCCTCTCTTGCTCTCTTTCTCCCTCTCTCTCTCATCTCTTTCTCATGCACATACACACATTCTGTCTGGTAGCTTTCAGATCTCAATAATGAAAATTCTGTCTTGCTTGTAGTGTATTTGTGAATAAGATTAAGATACATTAATCGTTAGAGCAAAAGCCTACTAGTATCCTACTGGCCTAGTAGCTTGTGTGCTGTTTAAGAGACAACCAGCTTTTAATGATGAAGGTAAATGGAGTCATGGAGTTATGTGGAATTATGTGCAGTTATGTGGAGTTATGTGCATGATTTGGTGCTAAAATTAACTATGGTCTTTATTGAATTTATATTAATGAATATTATGGAACAAATGAGACACTTTTTCATTGCCATTACTGAACAAACACTTTAAACAGTAGGGATCTTTCATTATAGAACAAACACTTTGAACAGTAGGTGACCTTTCATTGGAGAAGTATGTGAACCCTTTTGGATCATGACCTCTTTAAAAAAGTGGTTACATGTACTTAGGTGTTCTACAAAATTCAGATATATGGCTTGACCAGCCACTCCTAAAAAAATTAAATTAAAAAAATTAAACAGTATAAATTTGGTTATCTGCCCTTCACAATAGGATTCTGTTCATATACAATGTGACATGACTAAATAAGGAACATCAAACTCTCAAACTGGAAAGTATGCAAAAGATCAAGGGCCATAATCCAAATGGTACAGTACTTTAAACATGGAGAAAATTCAACACCTCACTGATCTCTGGCTACTGACTGTAGTAGTGGATGTCCTGTAAGTATTAATGCATGAGTAGACTATAGAATTCTGAAACAAGTAACCATGAACCCTGGGCTGAGACATCTGTAGGCACATTCTACATTTGTTGTTCATGGGAGGTTACAGTGGAGGAAATCTCTGCTCTCAACAGTGACAAAAGCAACAGCAACAACAACAAAACAATGTGAGATGTTGTTCAGTAGACAGATAAGACAAAAGTGGAACTATATCGTGAATATTGTGAAACAAAACACCAAACCTCCAACAAGAGAACAGTGAAGAATAATGGTGTATAAGATCTATAAACTCTAGGTCAATATATTCTGGATCAGAAGATTATACAGCAGAATGTGAAGGCATCAAAATGTGATCTAAAGTCCCCAAAATGATGCACCAATCAGCATGACAGCAAACCAAAAGGTGTGTAAATAAACTGCTTGGTCCACACAGAATGAACCCTGACAACACAGACTGAACCCTGACCTCACAGGCTGAACCTTGACCACACGCACTGAACCCTGACCTCACAGACTGAACCCTGACCACACAGACTGAACCATGACCAGACAGACTGAACACTGTCTTCACAGACTGAACCGTGACCACACAGACTGACCACACTGAACACTGTCCTCAAAGCAACAAAAGTGCTAAGAAGAGATCTAAAGAAAGTTTATAATGGGTCGAAACCCCCATAAGCCCCTACAGCTCTGCAACACAGAACAGAAAACATTTTGCAGGAATTAGTGCCATTTCTTCCAGAATATAAGGGCCCACATGCTTTTTCCATCATTTCATTGATTCTTTAGTACATTTGCACCAGATGTTGTATTATAAAATGTACTGTTTGTTTTATTTACTTCTACTATTATAGTAGTAGTAAATAATGATACATTAAGCACCATTCCTGCAGAAATCACGATCATCTCAAAGGCTTCTCATAAAACTAAAATTCCTGATGATTCATTAAGACATAATAGGCAACGACTGTTCCAATATCAGCATTTTCAGGCTGTAATATAATATTAGCTACACAGTAACAGTTAAAGAGTTTGACACTGTACAGAAAGTTTCTCATAATTTCATAATCATATAAGGCCCTGCACTTCTATTCTTAAGACAAACAAAAATGGCATAAGTCAAGTCAAGTTTATTTGAATAGCACTTTTCATACATAGTATCAAAGTGCTTAACTAAGATATAGAAGGATAATAAAGCTTATTATATCTTGAGATCTATCCCCTCTGGAAGGTTTTTTTTCCAAAAATAAAAAGAAAACTCTTATTTATTAATTAAAATAACATTAAATATAGTTTAAATAGAAAATTAACTAAAGTTCATTTAAATAAATAAAATGAAAGATTAAAGAGATAATGTAGATAGTTCCTATGTATGTATTTATTTGCAAAACAACTTTTAAATAAAAAAAAAATAAAAAATTTAGCTGCAACAAGCAGCTTTCATTTCATTTCATTTAACTTTGTTAAATAATGTTGTTATGTTAAATGAAATCTGTGTCTCTTTGCCTTATCAGCCTCTCTCTCCTGTTTATTTGACAGGGCACTCAGATCACAGGAAGCTTGTAAGCCTTCTCCAAGTCTCTCATTCTTTCACTCTTGTAAAGTATGTCATCCGGTCCCAGCTACCTGTGAGATGAATCTGGGTTTGAGGATAGTGGGAGTGAGGGACATCCACTGGTACTGGGCAGCGGTAGCTCAGTGGTTAAGGTGCTTAATCTGCCACCACTGGGCCCCTGAGCAAGGCCCTTAACCCTCAATTGCTCAAGTTGTACTCAGTCATAATTGTAAGTCACTTTGGATAAAAGTGTCTGCAAAATGTACTGGGTTGAGGGACATACAGTGGTAAACTATGTAATCATAGACACACACTCAGCCAAATACAGACCAATGCTGTGCACACAGAGAACCATGTACACATGTTTCTTTCACTCACTGTGTGTGGTTCTGCTCATTGGTGCTCTGTGAGTGGCCACACAAGTCTTTGCCTGGTCCACTTGCTTTCTGTTACACACACCCTCATGCTCTCTCTTTCTTCACAGGGCAACCACTTACAGAAGGGGAGAATTCTGGGGAAAAAA
Organism: Electrophorus electricus; assembly: GCF_041902795.1. Taxonomy (NCBI): domain Eukaryota; kingdom Metazoa; phylum Chordata; class Actinopteri; order Gymnotiformes; family Gymnotidae; genus Electrophorus; species Electrophorus electricus. The sequence continues at coordinate 29,572,996 of NC_137498.1, read as the reverse complement.
CAGCCAGCAATCAATATGAGTCACTATCAGGGGGACTGTGTGTGTGCGCGCACACTTGTGTGTCTGGAAGCCCGAATACTGCCAAAATCTATAGCCCAACGTCTGTGAGTACATGCATGTGTGATTGTGTGTGTATGTGTATGCGTGTGAGTTTGTCTGGAAGCCAGAATGCTGCCATAATCTATAGGCACATGGTCTAATTTTCAGATAGTACCAGCTGACATGAACCAGCTTGTATGTGTCTGCTGATTTTCTGCCCAATTTATGTATGTGTGTGCGAGGGTGTGTGTGTGCTTGTGTGTGTGTGCATGTAAAAGAGGTAGCATCAGGAGAAAAGAGGGAGGAAAGTGAAATCAATCGCACTTGTTGCTGATTGAGTACCCACTGTGCCTCATACACATTTGTGCGCGCACATGCGTGCACACACGCACACACACACACACACACACATACAAGCCTACACACATACACACACACACACTTGCCTCTTGAAACACAAAGCAGTCTTCAGCTGGAAACCATCAAAATAAACTGAGAGACTCACTATGTAATAGCTTCCAGACCACGTGTGAGTGTGAAATGTAATTGAAGGGGACATGATAGCTTTTATTCTGTCAGGCATTTTGCTGGCTGCCCCTCTGAAAGATCCCAGTTGCTATTCAGCCCTCCATGCCAATAAAAATGGAATCTGAGAACAAATCCCTCCATTTCTATGGTGCATGCAGAGTGAGAGAAGGAGGGTCTGTAGGTCTGTGTGTGTGTGTGTGATGTGTATCTAAGTCTGTGTTTTGTGTTTTGTCTGTGCCTGTGTGTTTTGTGTTTGTGTGGTGTGTGTTTGTGTCTATGCATGCTTACCTCCGAGAAAGGCAGAGAAAAAGACCACATGAATGAAAGAGTTTCCTGTTACTGCCACCTCCATTCCATCTTTTACTGCTGCAGCCTGGACATGGCAGGGAGCCTCTGGTGTGTCTAGTATACGTGTGTGTGATTGGGGGGGGGTTGTCATAGGCAGACACCAGAGTAAGGATAGGGGGCATTTTTGATATTTCAATCATTCTAGTGCTCTGAAATAACATATTCATAAAAACAAATAGGGGGATGAGGCAGGTGAGGGATGAAGAGAAAAATTAAAGACTAATTCTGGGCAGACAGAATAGGAAAGTAAGAGTTTTCCCATAATTTTGTATAATTTTACATTATTTTCCAAACTGAGGGCAATTTAAATTAATGATTAATCCAAATGAACTATGCCTCTCTGTATTTGGGATTAGGACAGTGAAATTCACATGAGCAAAAAAAAAAAAGAATAACAGCAGTCAGCAGAACTGAAGTGTGTGTGTGTGTGTGTGTGTGTGTGTGTGTGTGTGTGTGTGTGTATGTTTGTGTGTGTGTGTGTGTGTGTGTGTGTGTGTGTGTGTGTGTGTGTGTGTGTGAGTTGTGGGGTGGGGGGTCTGATGCAGTCTGGTGCTGGTGCTGGCCTTTCCCATGAGGTTCAAGAAGCCAGCCATACCCAGCCAATATAAATGTGTGTCTGGATATATATGCATGTGCATGTCTGTGCGATTTTGTGTGTGTGCATCTGTGTGTGTGTATGTATGTGTGAGTCCTTGGCACCATGTAGTGCTTGAGCTCACAGTGAACATGGCCTTTCACTGCTGCCAGGGCGACATGATTGGTTCTGCCAGATGGTTGATGGTAATCCATCATGAGGTCTGAGTGGAGGGAAGGCATGGGGGAAATTTAAGAATCAAAGGTTTGGGGGTTTGTATCTTTAGGTGTGTGTGTGTTTGTGTATGTGTGTGTGTGTGTGTGTGTGTGTGTGTGTGTGTGTGTGTGTGTGTGTGTGTGTGTGTGTGTGTGTGTGTGTGTGTCTGTGTGTGTGAGAGACTGTGTGGGTGATTTCTTGATGTTGTGCAGAATGTGTTCCCTCCATTGAATGTTTTTGATAGTTAAATATAACTGCAATGCGTTGGGTTTCATGGTTTTTGTAATCAGTACATCTTGTGTCCACTTCATCCTAGTCTTTTGTGTGTGTGCATCCTTGTGTGTGTATTTCTGTCTCTGATTGCTGTTTGTTTATATTGGTCTCAGTTCTTTAATCATACACAAGATCCCTGTAGTGGCGGAAGGAAAACCCTTCTCTCAGACTCAGATCGGGTTTCCCAAAAAATAACAAGTTGTCTGCAGCATCTGTGTTTGTGTGTATGTGTGTGTGTGTGTGTGTGTGTGTGTGTGTGTGTGTGTGTGTGTGTGTGTGTGTGTGTGCATGTGTGTGTGTAAGCAAGAGATATTCTGAAACACAAAGGATTTTCATAAAGGAAACTTTACTGATGACTCATACTTGCTCAATACTGTCCAGAGAGCAGAGACCTGAGGTGAGATGTGTCAGACAGGACAGGGATGTGCTTATGCTACAGTGTTTGAGAACCTGATCTAAGTTTGGCAGCAGTTTAGTGCAGTTTGGTGCATAAGATATTTGGTAATGTTGAGTCATATTAGTTATCTTAGCTAATGTTGATAATTCTGGGTAATGCTGGGTAATACTGAGTACTGTTGGGTAATGTTGAGTAATGTTAGTAATGCTGGGTAATGTTGGGTAATATTGGGTAATGTTGGTAATGTTGGATGATGTATAGTGGGATATTTTATATTCTTTTTTTTCTGTGCAAAGTACAGTAATGGTCTTTTCTTTTTTTATATGGTTGTGTATGTGTGTTTGTCACTTACTATGTATACTGTATCCATATGTATATTGTATCTGTATATTGTATGCATCCACATTCTCTTTTGTATTCCATTTGACCTTTTGACCTCTATGCTGAGGTCTTTCTCTTGCAGGTGTGCGTGTGTGTGTGTGTGTGTATGTGTAAGTGTGTGTGTGTGTGTGTGTGTGTGTGTGTATGTGTGTGTGTGTTTGTGTATATATAATGTGTAACTATATGTATGTGTGTGTGTGTGTGTGTGTACATGTAACGTGTAACTGTATGTATATGTGTTTGTGTGTGTTTTGTGCGTGCGTGTGTGTGTGTGTGTGTGTGTGTACATGTAACGTGTAACTGTATGTATATGTGTTTGTGTGTGTTTTGTGCGTGTGTGTGTGTGTGTGTGTGTGTGTGTGTGTGTGTGTGTGTGTGTGTGGTTTTGCACTAAATCTTAGAAGAGTTGTGGTTTTGCGATGAATCTTAACAATTACAGCCTGAGCACCAATGAAATCCAATCTAACCCAGTGGTGCAAATTAAACCCCATTAATGCAGTTTAGGGGTGAAGGGTTGGAGAGGGAGCTGGCTGGAGAGAAGGTGGAGCTTCTAGCTCTCTCCTGCATTTGCTCCTCCTTCATTATGACAGAGAAGGTAAGCAGCCTTTATCCCTGTTGCCAGACCACTGGAGGAAAAACATGGTTCAAGTGTTCAGGAACACTGCAAAGGGATTCAGATCAACTCACCTGACCTAGAAAGGCTTCCCAGAAACCCTCTGTACTAAAGCACCAGAACCTGATCAGAACCCCGAAATGGGCCCATGTGAGTGAACAGTGGAAGGAGAGAAAACCCAGGTAATGCATGATGGTGAGTGTTCTTACATTGAATCCTGTAACCACCAACCAATTGCCATCCAGTTGGTGCCGAGCACAGTGCCCCCAAGTCCAGCTACACAACCACTTGTCTTTTATTCCATCATCTAAACTACCTCTGAGACACAGAAATGTATAGGGATTATGTGCAATTTCTGTGTGCCAGAATAAATATTGCATGCTTCCACAAACTCGCAGACATGCGGGCCCACTTCATCGCAATTACTACTTTGTGTTTTCCATCTGATTTTAATTCAGTCAGACATTCAGCACTTCACCTTCATCTATGTTCAAGCATGTGATGTTATTCTGCTTGGCCCCTGAGCCGACAATTGTCCGGTCGCTCAGGGCAACAAGCCCTTGCCTTCCACTTTCGGTGCTTCTTAGACATTATTGTATTAGGCATCAAAGAGACAGTTAAGATTTCTGCAAAACTCTCTGTCATCAGCAATATCTACCACTGTTTTTCTTGACAAATCAAGCAATCAATCTCCCCTTGGTCTCTTGCATTGAAGTGTTCACGGACTGAGCTGCCGTGCAGAAGGCTGCCAAGATAAAGAGAGGTTCTGGCTTCTTTGTTTTATTTTGATTAAAATAATTATGTCCAGAAAAAAAAATCCTTAAATAAAACCTTTCAGTGTTTCACCCCCAATCAGTTCAGAATCAGAGAAAATCCAAAGTGCCAAAAGGGTCTGATGGCTTGTAAGTGGAGATTTCCAAGAAAAGTGCCAGAATGTTTTTGTAGTATGAGGTAAGGCTATGAAACTTGAAATCATATTTTCATTGTCTTAGACCGGCATGTGACCTCGATGGAAATTTGTTGACTTGGAAATTTTCCCAGCAAATAGCTAAAGTTAATGTTAAACACCTATTTGTTCAAGGCACCTCAGCATTGGATCAGCACAGATGGACAGGCGGGCAAAGAGGAGCAGAGACACTCACACTCACATAGATGTACACAAACATACTGGTACAACACGCACACACACACACAAACACACACACACACACACAGGGGTGCAGCCCCAAATTTTGGGCCCTGGGCAGAATCATTTGTCCAACCCCTCCCCCCACCATCCCTCCTTCCAAGAAAACAAAACATATATTCACAGTCAGTGAGGGAGAAAATGCAGCCACCTCTTCCTTTTCTGATGTTTAACCATTAAATCCAAACCATCCAACCTCATCCAACCTCAACATTAGAAATACATTATATATGATATAATATAAATACATAATTATATAGAAGATGTGGTTGTGTTTTCTCCCTCACTGACTGTGGATGCCAGAACTGACAGTGTGCGTTTTACAAGTCTGTTGCTGTAACGTCGTTTGATTATAACAGTAGGAATATTTAATGTTACATTCACTATTTAAAAAATATGTACTTGATGTACCAAGTGAAAGTCCTTCTTTATCCGTTTTTTTGTTTTGTTTTTTTTTTTAAATAAATGACCAAAAATATAAGTTAGTTGATGTTATTACAGCATAGTCACTGTTTGACCCAGTTCTGGCTCATCTGTTTTCTTTAAGGAATGGGCTCTGCCTTCTTTTTGCATGTTCTCTCTTTCTCTTTCTCTCTCTGCTTCTTTCATTTCTGTAATGATCCTTGATTTTGGTTTCATTTTACACAGACTGAACTGTTAACTGCTCTCTGGTCAGTAACACAGAAATTACACAATAGATCTATATGCAGGAGAATCAAACCACTTTTGCTTTTGATGTAGGGTGAGGTGGTTATTAAAGGAAACAACATGTAGATAAACAGAACTTATAAGCAGAAGACAAATTCTGGTATTATTTATCTCTGTAATAATGGAGAATATAAAAATTAGAAAATAACCATTAGAAACCAAAATCTTTTTTTTCTTCCTGAGGCTATTGGAGGCCCCCCACCCAAGGAGGGCCTGCATAGTCAGGCATAGTGTGCCCGACACACACACACTGAACACACACGCACACACACTCATTTCATTTCCCTCTGCCCAACACCCCTGTGTACACACACATACACACAGAGACTTCTGTTGCTGATTGCTGCTTTAGATTTGTGGGTTTAGTACACAGAGCCATATCATATGTATACAGATGCACATACACTTGGGAAATGTATTCCTGCTGTTATTTATTGATGAAATTATTTATTTGTGTTTACCAGAGAACATCTTTCTCATTGCTGGTACTGCTTGCTTTCTTCCTTTCTTTTACTTCCTCTGTCTCTCTCTCTCCCTCCCATTATCACTACATGCCAATTTTCAACATACAGACCTAGAATCTCAATTTGCTCAGTTTGATGAAGGTTAGCTGAACAGGAGTATAAACTGGAGCAAGTGACACTAACTGAGGGTAAAATGAAAAAGATGAAAAGGAGAAAGAAAAGAGGAAAACCATTGATGAATCAATGCTAAATTACAAAGACAGAAAGGAGAAATCAACATGTGACCATTATGGAACTTCTGGAACAGATAATTAAACAAGATTTCTTCGTCAGTCAGGAGCCCTCTCAGAGGAGAAGGGTGACTGGTTCTTATTGGTGTCACTCAGCTGTCATTCACAATGGCAGGCGAACCCCAGGGTCCCATGTCACCGGGCAGAACCTGTCTGTAAAACACTCAGCAGCTGTCATGACATCAGCAGCCAGATCTGGAGCACCACTCACCTGATGGCCAAACACACACACACACAAACGCACGCACGCACACGAGCACACACACACACACACACACACACACACACATACACACAGGGAGGATAATTAGTGTCTATTTCAGTGCTCAGTGGAGCCAACTAAACATACCCACAATTTCCAAACTGAAAAAATCAAAGTGATGCATGACTGTAGCACATGACTACAGAGAGCAGGCTGACAAACCCTTGACCTATAAACAACACATGAGCTTGTATATAAGTAGATAATGAAACCTAAGATACATCCCAAGAAGTACTGTAGCAGAAAGATTTTTGGTAGACACATAACCAAGAAGCTTAGAGTGACAGGCCTAAGTTGAGGAGTTATCTGAAAGATAAATCTGACTCTGTGTCTACAATGAGTGTATTAAACTATAGCAATGACCAGGGCCATATGGCTCACAGAATCATGATAAACTCCCTGCCTTGCACTCACACTCACAAACACACACACACACACACACACACACACACACACACACACACACACACACACACACACACACACACACACACATTTACATACAGATAAAAGCTCATAACAGTAATATTGTAGTGAATAATAGATGTATTATTGTGTAGGTAATATCTTAAAAGGCAAAAGACTCATCAAAAGACTCAGGTGACTTCATCTGGGTTTTGGGAGAGAGATTTAAGAGATTTCCCTGTTAGATTTTTTTTAAGCCCTGTAAGCTGTGTTGGGGGAATGGTAAGTCTCTCAAAAGCATGGGACACACAGTTAATGTTGCTTTTTTAAGATTTGGTGCTAGGTAACCATTAAAAAGGCAAATCTGTTTTTTTCAAAATAGTAATATAAATCATATCTGGCAATGTTTTCAAAATTTACTGTAAAAGAGGAGAGGATAGGAGAGGCAAGGAGCAGAGAGGAGAGGAGAGAAGGGGAGAGGAAGCTATGTGCCTTGCATTGAGAACAGCATAATTTTCTGGGTTCATGCAGAGCAGGGCAGTAAACATGCTGGGAGGAACAGGAGGGTCTTCTGCTGGAGGGTCTTCTCCTGTGAGAGTGAGCGAAGGAGCCCTGACCTGGCGATGGTTTTATATCTAGCCAACAGGCCTTCTTCTGTTTCCATTCATTTCACGTGGCCCCAGACACATTCCCAGGGAGAAAAAAAATGAATGTGAAAAACACAAAATTATACAAGCGAGAAATGAAAGGCACTGATCCAGAGCACTGTGACAACACAGATGACAGATGGTGTATCATCTGAGGGAAGACTGAGCCCTTTCTATGAACTGTCCTCTCAACTGTGTGCGTGTGCATGCATGCATGCATATATGTGTGTTTGTGTGTGTGTGTGTATATTTGTGTGTGTGCATACATGCATATATGTCTGTCTGTGTGTGTGGTGTGTGTGTGTGTGTGTGTGTGTGTGTCTGTATGTTTGTGCATATGTGTGTGTTTGTGTGTGTGTGAGGTGAGTGTGTGTGCGTGTGTGTGCGTGTGTGCATGTGTGTGTGCGTGTGCGTGTGTGTAGGATCATGACTGCTCAGCTAACCCAACAGGAGTGGGAACGGGAGACCCTGTCTCCAGCTGCTGTCCACACTCTTCTCTTCTTTCTTTCTTTCTTTCTTTCTTTCTTTCTTTCTTTCTTTCTTTCTTCTTTTTTGTGTTTCTTTGTGTTTCCCACTCTCTTTTTTCACAAGCTGTTTGACTGTGAAAGCCCTCTCACAGCCCTCTGAAAGCCCTCTGAACTCCTGACAGCAAGAATGCCCAAGAGAACAAGTGAGAAAGACACACACACACAGACTGAGAGAGAGAACAGAGATGTTAACGATATTGACTTTTGTAGCTATAATATGTGTGTATGTATGTATGTGTGTGTGTGTGTGTGTGTGTGTGTGTGTGTGTGTGTGTGTGTGTGTGTGTGTGTGTGTGAGTGTGTGTGTGTGTGTGAGTGTGTGTGTGTGTGTGTGGACTGAATGGACTCTTCTGATGAGGTAAGTTGGTTATATTACACAAAGAATCTAAATATTAGTAAGAACTCAGTTACATTTATTTACCATTCTTGTTTTGCACATTAAAGTCTACAAGAAAATATTATTCCAGCTTTCAGCTCATAGATGTTATCACACCGTATCGCAGCATGAAAGGGATTTTGTCCATCTATATCTGTTTTTATGAGCCTTAATAATCTCAGTGGCCAAAGCAACATATGAAGATTACACTACTTATTTTTGGCACTATTTCTGCAGCTAGTTCTAACAGAATGGCAAATTTAAAGTGATGATTTGAATTTTTTTTTTGCCATTGGTTTTCTTCATGTTTTCCACATAGTTTTGGCCAAGTGTAACGTTATTGCTGGATCAATTTGCATAAAGGGACGGAGTCTTCTGACAACCTGTTTATACGCTGGTAGATATGTGGATAAACCACAGGTTTTTTTCTGCCATGTTTGGAGCAGACCAGGAGTCTGGGTAATGAGGTGTGTATGTAGGCACAGAAGGGGGACCAGCAACTATTAGGATGAAAACCAAAAAACACACACTGGCCTGTCAGAACGTTTAAAAAATAACAGGACTGACACGATCGGTGTTGATCTGGATGATATTTGAGAACACAGGAATCCTGCGTGTGTGTGTGTGGGTGGGTGAGTCTGATGGAGCAGTTCTATGTGCCTGTGTTTTATGCGCAGAGCACTTACACTTGAAATTTCATATAAAGCCAAGGGCTCAATGATTACAAGCCCTATTCCCCACCCCCAAACACATCTGTCAGTCATTACTAACCCCTCCCCCTCTCCCTCACCCTGGGACTCCTGAAACAGCTCTTGACCTCTGACCCAACATGACAGTCTCCCTTTTATGCTCTCCACATGTTTTTTTTGTGAGGAGCAGGCTAAGGCACATTCTGCTTTGCTCCAACGCACAGACCACAGCTCCTGGTGCTGTCTGTGAATGTGGGGCTACTGCTAACAGCCACATTTCTTGACCATAAAAGAAATTAAAACAAAGCACTAAAACTATGTGTAGTGTAGTGTGTGGCCTCCCTGGGTAAAGCTGTCCACCTAAAGCAGGACCTTCCTGTGCCTCTCCCTTGCTTTTACTTGAGGGTTCATACAGATTTTTGGATTGTTGGGGAAATTTGATAAAGTGGTGGTAGAGAAAACAGATATAAGACTTTTAGGATTTTAGGAAGCTTTTTTGTCTTTGACCAGGCTCTGAAACATGATGCTGTGGTTCGAAATACATCTGGAACTGTTCTTTTCTGCTGAAATGTTTTTCAGTAAGACTCTGAAATAAACCAGAAGACCAGGCTTTTGATTCTATGCCATACAAAGCCTTCTGTATGAACTCTCACTGACACAATACACCTGTGAGTACTCTTGGTATCACAGTTACTTGCTCCTTAATATCATCTCTCCCACCTCTTTCTCCTTCTTTCATCTCTTTTTTTTTGTCACAGGCATTTGTGTCTTCTCCTTTCTCTCCTCTTGTCCTCCTACTCAGTCTCACACTCTTCTCTCTGCAGCTCACTGCTCCTTATAGCCTCTTTAAGGTTTGTTGACCTCTCTCCCTCTCTCTCTCTCTCTCTCTCTCTCTCACACACACACACACACACACACACTCTGTTGTTCTCTTTCCCTCTCTTCTCTGATCAATAGCATACACATTAGTACTCTGTAAAATTGTGGTGGTCCTGTATCGATTTGTAACCTAAGCCATGCCCATACACTACTTCACAATACATACTTTCTTTCTCTCCTTTATACACACACAGCCTCGTTATCCAAGTACCTTCTCTCTGTCTCTTAGTCCCACACTCTTTTATACAGTTCTAGAATCCTCACATACTCTTTCATTGCAACTCTGTCTTACTGCTCACAACCCTATTTCTCTCTAACTCTCTCTCTCTCTCTCTCTCTCTCTCTCTCTCTCTCTCAATTCAGATCAATTCAATGGTGCTTTATTGGCATGACAAATATTCACATTTGTATTGCCAAAGCTCGAAATTAAGAAATTAATATGTTAAATAAAAGATATAATAGACAACAACAATAATACAACTGCTACCAATAATAGTAATAACAACAATAATAATATAACTACAACAGCAATACTACTATTACCTTTATTACTTCTACCATTATCTCTATAATAATAATAATAATAATAATAATAATAATAATAATAATAATAATAATAATAATAACATAAGGCACTGTATCTCTGGTATCTGATATGGTCACTCTCTGTCCCTCAGTCTGTGATGTACAGCACTGTTGTTTTTGCTCAATTCTTGGTACTGCGAAGCTTTAGAATGATATGAGTGGGGATAATAGAACTCTGTATGCAGGGTCTCAACTGGATGTTTTTCCCAATTGCTGTGTTCCTGATTTTTAAGTGGGCCCCACACTTCACAGCCATATAGGGCAATTGGTTCAATTACAGATTCATATATTTTTAGCCAAATTTTGATTGGAATTTCTACTGAAATGTTTTGTCTTATAGCATAGAAAGCCTCGAATTATTTTCCTCTCAGTTCATTCACTGCCCAGGTAAAGTGTCCAGATGAACTAATTTTGATCTCCAAATAATTATAATTGTTTGAATATTTAATATTGTTGATACCTAACGGTAATGTGTGTTTTGATCCCTGAGATCTGGATCATTTTTTGTACATTGACTTCATTTCTCTCTCTCTCTCTCTCTCTCTCTCTCTCTCTCTCTCTCTCTCTCTCTCTCTCTCTCTCTCTCTCTCCCTCCCTCTCTCTCTCTCTCTCTCTCTCTCTCTCTCTCTCTCTCTCTCTCTCTCTCTCTCTCTCTCTCACACACACACACACACACCAGTGTTTTATACCTTGTTAGAACATGGGGTCATACATATGTCCAGTATGCATTATACATATAACTACATGACTACATAAATATATAACTATAACTACATGAGGAATTTTCTAAGTCAAACCATAAACTTAACATAATACACCCTGAAGCTCAGTTGCCATAAAGAAATTTTATTGCTGTATCAGTTTTTAAAAATTATAATTCTGTAAAAAGCACTTATTAGGTACATTTTTCTGGTCTCTGTTTTTCATACAGCTGTCTGACCTATCTGACATTTTGTTATGAAAATTGACATTACCCAATACACATGCACACACACATACACACATACACACTTACATATATATACACACACATAATAAGTGCGAAAGAGAGAGTCTTTGGCAGCTCAGAGGTACTTCAGAGACCCATCTTTCATTGTAAAACTATCTTTCTGATGGCTGTGGATTGAGGAGAGTAACAGAAGACCATAAGACAACAATAAAAAACAGCAGTAAAACTCATGTATAATCATATGTGGGTTTAGCAGAGGAATGAGGAATTCTTGGAGCCAGTGGAACACCTAGAGTTTTTATACATTTGTAGAGTCATCTCAGTCTTTTATACAGTTCTAGAATACTCTCATACTCTTTTGTACAATTCTAGAATACTCTATTACTCTTTTTGTACAGTTCTAGAATACTCTAGTATTCTTTTATACAGCTCTAGATTACTCTGGTACTCTTTCACAGTAATACTGTCTTACTGCTCACAGCCTTCTTTTCCAAAAACATCATAGTGTTGTGTTCATCAAAATGAGAGAGAGGGTGTTCAGCATGATACACACTGTGCCATTTAAAGATGATCTTTGTTTTACAATACCTTTGGGAGACCCAGGCCTGACAAGTGTTTGAGTTGACAGAGCACCGCTGAGCTCTGCCTTTGCTCTGGAGCCCTGTTATCCGGCACCACAGGGGCGCCTTCCCTACTGCTTCTCCAAAACCTCCTCTGTTTTCTTTTGCACAGAGGGTTCTGCCAGACAGGCCAGCAGCATGGCTTATCTACTCACTCATCACGACGGGTCCACAATAAAAAACTCTCAAGCCTAAATTGAAACTGAAAAATGTCCTGTCACCACCTTTGTCAAGGCCAGGAGAGAGAACACACACACACTCACATTGTAAGAGGAGTGACTGTGTTGCACACAATCTATACAATGGCTGTAATTTTTATGTAATAACAGGAAACCTTTTTGTGATTATTGAAATAAATAAATTGTATATATATATATATATATATATATATATATATATATATATATATATATATATATATATATATATATATATATATATACGGCATATGAAAATCTCACACTTGCATAACTTAAACGTCCCATTTAAGTCCCAACTTAAACGTTTCGGCGCTTCAACCATTGCTACTGATATGGGGGACTGCAGCGACACCTTTTGGCAGTTTAAACAGCCTATACAAACGAACACATTTTTTTCAAGTACCCACTTCTATAGACTATTAGTAACATACATGTCTATTTACTTTATTACGATTATAAATTCCTATTTTATGTGAATTTAATTTTACTTATGGATAGAATCTTATTTCTTTTTCCATGGGAGCATATATGGCCAGTCAGCAAGCCACAGACTTTTGGCACGTGAACGCAAACACGCTTCTGACATTAGATTAAAAAAACAAAGACGCTTTTTGATATGGAGAGAAATAAACTAAGAGATTTTATGCATACACATTTCATTGTCAATACTCTCTAGCTGCATCGCGGAATTATTTTCTCGTGACTTCGCTACGTGGCGCAATGGAGTGAGCTAAAAGCACAATTTTTGGCGTTCTCCATATCCAAGGTACTGCAGGTTTCGCCATTGGCTCTTTTAAGAACAGACGTAATCGCCAACGGACAAATAAAAGGCCACATAGCCTAAACTATGATTTGATTGGATTACTTGACTTGTCCATCAAGACAAACGTCGTACAAGGAAACTAAGCGAGCTCAGTCGAAAAGCCGTCACGCTAGAGGAAGGTCCTCCGTGTAGCGCATTCTAATCCTATTACAGGCCAATTGATTTTCTTCAGTCTGAATAAAATGGCAACAAAAATACTATTACTAGCATTACTATTATATAACATAATAATAATAATAATAATAATAATAATAATAATAATAGCAATACTAGTAATAATAAATGTAACTGTTACATTTATCAGTAGTGTCATTAATATATAATATGTAAGTATAATAATAATAATAATAATAATATTAGTAGTAATAATATTGTTATTGTTGTTGTTCTTCTTCTTCTTCTTCTTCTTCTTCTTCTTCTTCTTTTATTCTTATTCTTCTCCTTATTATTATTATTATTATTATTATTATTATTATTATTATTATTATTATTATTATTATTATTTACCGCCCACTAAGCATTATATTCGCTACAACACTCAAGAATACATTTTACTATCTGACCTACAGTCTACAGAAGGAGGTATTTGAAACCAGTGAACTGCTTTTTCACTTTCCATCCAGTGAAAATGAAAACTATTAAAATCTGCTTTCCTGAGCATCTGATTCCGCTTCTATTCTTTATGACACATGTATATGTGAAAAAATTGGTGCATTCACATTATGTCGTTGAGTGTCACTCCAAGACATAATTAATTACTAGTGGGCAACTAAATCAAGAAAATAACTAGCGTTTGTATCATTTATGGACCTCGTCCTCTGTGCAAGACCTAATATGGTTAAAATTACAAGATATTTCACTGTCTCATTTTCTTTTGGCCCTCGTCAGTCTGCGTCATCGTGACATTTCTTCTTATTTCTACAATTTTCCGCGATGCAGTTATGCTTCAAAGGAACAGCACAAACATTTTAGACTTAAAACCAAATTAAGTAGCACTCGCCGTTTGTCGAGCAAATCTGGTACAACGTGAAACCATTTTTATTTTCTGTGCCTTACAACGTCACCATTTTTGACCAATCTGAACCACCGGGTCTCTCTCTCGCTCTCTCGCTCTCAAATGTTTTATAAGAGCACAATCAATCCACGACAGGTCCATTTCTCGATTTCATTTATCATGCAAGGATCTGCTTCCTCTGTGATGACAAACCACCACACTATTTCTTCCTTGAGGTTTGTCATTATTTGTCAGTCATGTGTAACCCAGTCGATATCAATATAACGTATATGACGTTAGTTGCAGGAGGACCCTGAAGGTGGGTTTGTTATAGTTTGTCATGTCAAATAATGAGGCATCTACAGGCCAACGCACATTTAATTTAATGTAATAAATTGTGCAATAATTGTGCCTACATGGCATCTACGGCTGTTTCATTGTACAAAGTGCTATTAAATCATGAACGTATTGGATAAACAACAAACTGAGTGATTGTTCAAGCGAAGCAGATATCTACGACTCATGGGAGAAACACCAGATTTCAATGTAATTATTTGTCTAATCGAATTATTTTTATAAATAAATAATGTTTTAGGATTTTGTGATTATTGTGGTTCTGTAATTTACCTTTTAAAATTGTGGTTCTTCTAAACTACAACTTTAGAATGAAAGTATAAACGCAGGGCAATAATAAACAATCTTTTTAAATTACATGTAACCGAACTGTCCTAGATATGACACGGATGGTGTTTTTGTGTCCAATTCACTTTCCTTATTCATATTTCTACCTTCTATTGAAAACTAAAGTCCGTTGTCGATGGCTGTTAATCAAGTAGGTCAGTGTTATTACAGCCTATTGTTTGGATTAGTTTTTGAAGATGTTTCTGCTGTGATGATAGGTCATTATTAATAAATCATAGTTACTGTCTATTATTTGGCGTTGAAACAAAGAATGTGGCATGCATAGGAAACTGTATATTATACGTAAAGTCTCTGCCTGAGCGAATTAACTGGACAACGTTGCTTAACCAGCAGGTGGCATAAAATAACCAATTATTTTTGATATTCAAGCCCTTCTCTGGGTGAAAGAAAGGTTCTGGAAATATATTTGGGTTCAACGTTACATATAAAACGTATCATTTTGCATGGCACAAAATCTTCCTTATTAATCAGATTTATTTATTAAAACCAGGCACGACATGACTGTAATGGATTTTTGCGTCCAGCAGATGTCGCTAACACAACGAGAACAGAAGAGCCAGACAACAAAGAAAGTTTCAAGTTTCAAATTTCTTTGGGGGGTTTGGTCAGTGTATTGGAAGTGTAGGCAGTGTAAGAGGAGCTGCAGTGTAGTGGGAAGTGTATGCAGTGTATTGGAGATGTAGTCGGCGTGTTAAAGGTGTGCTCAGTGTATTGTAGTCAGTGTAGTGGGAGGTTTCGGTCAGTGTAGAGGAGTATAGTCAGACTCAGTCAGTGGGCTGCATGCACAGAGTAAATTTATTTGAGTTAATCCCTACAGCAGCATTAAAACAGGCAATGACCAGGAAAAAATACAAGAGAGCATAACCATAGGTAATTACATAACAAATCCCCACAGAAACAGGAAATCCCCACACTCAACAGCTTCAGAAAACTAGCCAAATATACCCTTAGGGATTTTCTTATAGCTAGGTGAAAATCTAACTTGATTTGGCAAGTTCTGTAATTTAAACATTTAACATTTATGACAAAATCAAAGTTGTATAATGACCAATATGAGTAACTGCTAACTGCAAGTGCTAATTCTTCCAGTAAACTGCCCAGTGAATGTATTATGACTTCTGTGTCTTTTAGTTTTAAGGTAATTTTCCCCCTCCAGATATCTTAATGGTGATGCTGTACTGTGCAATTGCAATTTTCCTGAAGAGAACAAATGTTACTAATTGTTTTTTTACACACACACACACACACACACACACACACATATATATATATATATATATATATATATATATATATATATATATATATATATATATATATATATATATATATATATATAAATTAGAAAGATTAAAGTTGTGTTTTTTTCATTAATTGTAATTATGTTTGGCAGCATTAGACCTACTAGGAAACTGAGATCAATGTGTATCCCAAAGGGTTAGCTTAGCAGGGTCCCACAATAACAACAACTAAACATGTCAACCAAAACCATCAGTCCCAGTCTGGTTGCCAGGAGTGGTCTTGGTTAAGCTCACATATGTCTCCTGTGTGGAGACTGAATCTTAACTGCTTTCAGACAGCCCATTTTTTAGCTGAATATCAAAAAGGGAAGAAAACCTGAACACTAATTAAATGTAAAACCACCATGTCACGTGTCCATTCGATAGACCATTTAACATTCACATTGCTCCTGCATGGTTAGAGCCGGATGCAGTGTTTAAAATGCTTTATTTGTAGGTAAGCAGCTGAACATTTGCCTACCTGAACGTTTGTTAATTTGAATTATTGAAGGGGTGGTTTGATTTATCTTTATTGTATTTCTAAATAGACAATAGAATATTCCATTATTTTGAGGGTAATCAAACACAGATCATGTTTGTATTTATATAGAAAACAGTGATCTATAAAATACTTAAAGTGTACCTTAGTCAAACTACATCTTCTTCCTGTTTGAAGACACATCTTTAATACATTGATTTACTGATAACCAACACTAAAAAGACTGCAGTCCACTACCCCATCTACAGAGAGCTAAAATGGGTTAGTAGGTCACACTACTAAGGGAGTATCCGGAAATTACGTCACAATTTTATGCACCAATCTTGGATTATAAACGATATTTAAATTGCCGTTTAACACTGTATTTTCACAGGCCTCTGGGGTAGAATCCACGCTGTAGGTATCTGTTTAATTCATGAACGATTCAACCAGAGGTCGGTACAATCGAACCGTGACTTGTCAACGCGTGTGACAAGTGTGTTTTTTGATTGGTTCTAACAATGACAGAACCAACAAATGCACCAATAAGAGCTTGTTGCGATGGGAGTTGTACGCGAATACACGGCGATTATGCAAATTGAAATGTGTCTTTCTCACGAATTCGGTGAGGGACGCTGCTGATTCTGGTTTTAGGGAATTTGAAGTTGGATTTATAAAGTTAAAGTTTTTAGACGGATGATTAACCGAAACGCTTAGGATGTTTGCCGCTGCTTTTCGTGTCCTTAGTAACCTTTAGTGCTGGTGAGCCATGTCATGGCAGGAAGTTACCAGAAGCCGGTGGTAGTGTGTTAGTGCAAACATTTTCGCCGGCCTGGGCTGTTCCTTTTGTCTGACAGGAGAGGCAGAGCGTGCTCTTTTGTTTGGGATCTTTCTTTGTTTAACGGTTAAATATAGATAGTGTTGTGGAGGTCGCCTTAAGTTGAACTGATTTTGAAACATGCAGTACATGAAGAAGTATTTCACAGAAGGTCTTATTCAGTTTACGATCCTACTTAGTTTGATAGGTGTTCGCGTGGATGTCGATTCCTATTTGAACGGCTACTTCTCGCCATTAATAGAGACTGACGGAGGACCAAGTTCAGCTTTTGTACAGACGCCGTTTCACCGTTATCGGGACACCGCGGCTGGTCATCAGGTGCATCCCAAATGTCCAGAGCTAGACTACTTCACGAGCCGCAGATTGTTGAATGAAGTTCGCGCTCTTGGATCTCCGGCCCGCTTCCCCACGCGCCTGAGCGCGTGGCTACTGCAGCTGGATGGAGCTGAGGAGAATAACGGTAGCACAGACACCGACCAACTAAACCAAGAAAGCCTTGGAAACGAAGCTGACACTGGCCCCGTGAGTTCATTTGTCCGGTCAGCCGTTGAACTTTCTAAAGCAGTAGCTAGCAAGCTAAGTAACTATTTTGGCTGGTTAGCCAACTGCCTAGCGTTAGCTAGCTAACCAGTTTAGGTACAATCATACTGCTAACGCAAGCTAGCTTAGTGTGTTTTGTATACTTTGTTAACCATTAGCTAGCTTGCTTTTAGGGTTTATGTGGTGCTGCAGAACCTTTGTCAATGCAAATTGATTTTTAGTTAATATTAGCTAGCGTTAGCTGTTTAGAGCACGCTTTTTATGCAGGTGCATTAGCTAAACCTGAAAGTGAAACGATGTTTGTTGGTAACCTAACCCTAGCTAGCTAGCACGTTGTTTGACATAGATAAACGTTTAAATGATGCATGTTGGCTAATCTAGCTAGCTATTCTCATTGTTAGTCTCTCGAAGAGTTTTCCCTGTGAAATCAATGTCCGATATTGTGCACAGTTTAAGCTAACATACCAGTACACCTGTTATGTTACTCATATGGAGTGTCAAATTCGGCCAGTTGTCGTTACTAGCTAGCTAATTAGCTACATATGCTAGCTACAGCGATGAAGGTTTTGATACGAATTAGCGTGCTACATTGAGATACGCACACCACGTTGCTGCGTATACTGTGCAAACGTTTTCTGAAAGTTTTGGCTCACCAAGGTTAAGAAAAAGGTTTAGGCCATAAAGGAAATTTTGGTTCTTTTACGAATGTAAGATCGTCATACAAGATCCGGAAAAGCTCATCCACACGTTTATCTCCTCTAGTCCGGGTTATTGAAACACACTGTAATCGGTCAGCCAGTCTTCCATTAACGTCTACGGCTGGATCGAAGCGGTGCAGCCCGTCTGCATTCAGGTGCACCTCAGCCCTATTTTAGCGCCACTACACTGGCTTTCTGTCCAGTGTACGAGCCAACATTTAACGTTTTATTTAAGGCACTGAATAGGCCTTATACTGCAGATATGCTTATTTCATTTATATTGTAAGTGTTGGTAGTAGTTTACCACATGAAAGATGCCTCTGTATGGTTTTAAATACAAACTTTAACTTTTGGGATGTATGTAATGTATAGAGTGAAGAACAGAAATAATGAGAAGTATATACTGAGATACTCTGTATATCACTTTAGCAAACACTTGTTTTAAATGTTCTTTATAGTCACAAATTTACTTATTATGATAGTAGTGTTGAAAAACACAGACCTACATGTAGATTTGATTTAACATCCTTCTTAAACTTTTTTTTCTTTTTCTTTTCATAAGTAGGCATGGTAAACAAAGAAGCAAGAGTGTGGTCGTGTCTTGCTTGTCAAGTCCTGAGTCTAGTCACTCAATATTTCAGTTCATGTACCTCCATAAAGCTTTCATTTATGTTTTTGTCTGAAGCCATAACCAAGAATTGCTGAGTTAGCACAACAGTTACCCTAGAGCTAATGTTCTGTACATTGCCATATTTGAAGAGATAATGCTGTAGTAATAAAAATGGACTTGTCATAATCATAGATTATATAATAATCCTTTAAAGTAATAGAGACTCTCATTCCCCATTGTTGTGTTTATGACTTTGTTTTGCATTTGTAGGAAGTGGGAGCTCCCAAACTCTTTACAGCCTCTGACATTCTTATTCTGCACCTGTCATGTTCTAGAGCTGTGGTTCATTCACCCCCAAACACACACACACACATGCACAGTTCCATAATGGTAAACATATTGCAATAGTTTAAAAATCACTTTTGTGAGTCTTAAAATGAAATGCATGTGTACACACAAGAACACAGATCTAGTGTGTTTCAGTGAAACTTTAAACAATAGTGTTGGGAGGTAAATGGAGTATGGACTGTATATTTAGGAGTGCTGTCAGCAATTAGGGGCCCTGTCAAAGATATCACATTGGGCTCCATTTAAAAAAAAAAAATGTACCTAATGTTCTGATTCTTTTTTGGGCCTATAAACATCACAGATCCTATAAACATCACAGATCGTCCCCCATATGGTGCCACTGTCCATAATGATAATGCTTGTTAATTCATGTTTGAAGTTTTCTCTTGAGGTCGGTTTTCTCTTTTATTTTCAAGCAGCTATGTGGGCGGTTAGCTGAGCAGTACAGTACAGTGCTGTGTGAGGGCAGAACACTGTCCCCTGTGCACTCAGTAGGGGCCAGATGGCATAGGCTGCTGGCATTGCTTAACTGCCTCCATTTGGGAACTACTTTCTAAGTGCTGTATTTCTGTGCTGCTCTCAGGGGTTTGTAAGATATTTTTTAATCTATCTTTGCCCAGGAAGCAGCTTCCAATCGAGCACAAGAGGAAGTTGTGAAAGATGAGGATGAAGAGATCAGTCTTGATTCACTGAACCAGCTCGTTCGCAGCTCCTCACTGGAGCAAGAGGTGTGCTACAGCTTTTGATTATTTCTTTTGTGCATGGCAGTTTTTCTGTGCATTTGTAATTTTGGCTCTTTTTTTTTTTCAGGGTGTGTTTAGTAGCAGTGCCCTGCCTCCCCCTCTGTCTGAACTTCAGCCTCGCTGGCAGGACCTCCTGGCAGACTTTGATGTGAGTAGTCTTTCCTCTGAGCAATCTATTATGGAAATTACTTCCTTCTCTTTGTAATGTGACCTGAACACAGCAACAGACAAAAGGCTATGGTTTGAATAGATGATAGTGTGAAAAGGTGTTATTCTTTATTTGGAAGAAGGTAGAAAAATGAGCTGAAATGGAAGGCAAAGTAATAATTAATGTGTGGCAAATTAAAAAGTGTTCAGTCCTGCACTTGGATGGCAGAAACTATGCACTATTGAGGTGCTGCCCTACTCTAACACACTTTATCCAGTTAATCCAGGTCTTAAGCCTTTGAAAATTGCTCTCAGGTGTGGTTAAAGTAAATTACGTTGTTAGACACCCAGTGACAGTTGGGCACTGCTTATATAAAGCTGTTTCACAGTAAAAGTTCAGCATGTACTGCCAGTATATTTGTGTAGGAGGACCTCTAATATTGAGTCAGTTATTCACAACTCATTTCAGTAAATGCTTACGCACTTTCATTGGCACATATCCTATATGTGTCTTTTAAGGAAACTGAATTGAAAAAAATATGATGAATTGATGGTAGAATGGGTGGAAAAGACATGAAAAAACTTTAACTTGTGTAAGATTGGCTAGCTGTACTTAAACGGATAACAGAACAGATATGTGAATACCAGCTGGTATGTGAACTACTGCAACCCTCACATTAGCCTTAAGCATGTTTAAAGGTGTTTTACATTATGCATAAGTTATTAAAGGTTGTAATATTTGGGAGCCTAACCCCATTTAGACTTTCCACATAAAATGTAGTCTGTACTTGAATAATGAACCAACCAATTTTGCGTTTGTGTTTATACATGGTATTTTTTGGGTTCTGTTCACATTCTGATGGAATCCTTCCACACAATGTATGTATAATGAGTTTGCACGAATTCCCAAGGTCTAGGTACATTTAAGCCAGCTGTCAGTTGTTCTCCCAAACCAACTATAACTAAACTAATGTGACACACATCACTTGCAGCTTTGAGAATTAGTGTTGAATCATGAGTCATCTGTTTTTACCATAGCAGAGGCCAGAGTTCACAGGGATCCGTGGAATAATCTGATCTTGTTGTTCTGTGGGTGGGTCCTTTCTCAGATTCCACTGTAAGGATTTCACTAATGGCTGAGATCTGATCTTGGAGTGAGACAAATGGTCTACCTGAACTGTTCAAATTCTGGTCATAATACTCATTATTTATACATTTACGCATTTTATATAGATATCCAGGTAAGCTGGCCAGGTATAGAATGTGTTGTAATGAAGAATGTAAAAGGGGTTGGAGCTGACTCTGTAAATTACATAAATTATCTAATTAGGTTGCTAACCAATTAGTGCAAGCTCTGGTGGGGGTTTTTATGCCCATGTGTCAGTCACATCACATTGTTGATTAATAACAATGGCATTGAATTAAATGGTAAATTCAGGGTGACAACACTGACTGTGTTTATCTTTGCTGTACATTAAGATACTTTGTCACAATTTACTGACAGTCACTTGAGATGGATGCAAAACCTTTTTTTCCTCTCTCCAGGATTTTAACTCATTGGTTCCACTGCACATGTCAGATCTGGATGTGAACCTTGCAAATCCCATTAGCTACAATGCCAGCCTTCAAGATGCCATGGTAACCAGTGGTGTGGATTACACATCAGCTCCAACCAGAGGTCGAGCACAGATCACACCGGACCATGGGGCATCCCTCTTCAACCTAGAATCAACTAACTTCTCCCACTCAGACACGCCTCCAGCAGCAGCTGGACTTCTGGCTTCACCTCTTTTCTACTTACCAGGCAATAGGTCTCACAATGACACCTCCCACTCTAGGGTTGGAGGTTATCTGGATGAGGCTGTGTTTGAGCAGATCAGTCTGCTGGGTCTGGAGGGACTGAACATGGATTCTGAGCTGCTGAACAGAATGGAAGGTGGAATGCATCCACCTTGGCTAGAGGATGTTGACTCTGACTCAGGTCTGTCACTGGAGAGCAGGTCTCGAAGCCCAGCCTCTACGTTTGCCTCGTCCTCTGATTCGTTTTGTGAAGATGAGGGCGGAGCCACGGGCTATAGCAGTGAAGTGGAGTCCATCTCTAACAAGGGTGGGGGTTGTGCATCAGAATTCTACCACTGGTCACCAGTAGACTTCAGTGAGAACATCTGGCATGACCACACCTACTCAGTCCAGTTGCCTGAAGACCACACACCTTATAGCTGGGCTCCGCCTCTCAAAGGTATTAAAGAGGAAGTGATGAGTGAGGAGGAATCTGGACCTGAAGAGCTAAGCCGGGATGAGCGCCGCCTGCAGGCATTGGGCTTTCCCTTCTCTGCTCCCCAAATTGTTAACATGCCAGTAGAGGACTTCCTGGAGCTGCTGGAGGGGCGAGGTTTGTCTGTGTCTGAGATCGCACTACTGCGGGATGTGCGCAGGCGTGGGAAGAACAAGCTGGCTGCGCAGAACTGCCGCAAGAGAAAGCTGGATGCCATCCTGGGTTTACAGGGTGAGGTGGAGGGCCTTTTGGCTCAGCGCGATGCCCTCTTGCGCGAGAGGGCCCAGACCAGCAAGGCCCTGTCCTCAGCAGCAGATGGTTTGGAGGCGCTCTCGCGGGACGTACTGAGTCAGCTGAGGGATGAGTACGGGCGGCCCCTGAGCCCGGAGCAGTACATCATCCACTGTGGCGCCAATGGACGTGTGGCAGTCCGGCCTCGCACAAACACAAGAACAAACACAACTGAGGCCAAGAATGCGAAGAGGAAGAAGGACAAAAAACACTGAGAGACAATTTGTGTATGCGTGTGTGCATGCATCCGTGCATGTGTGTGGGGCCTGAATATGTGCATTTCGAAAGGGCTACAAGGACTACTGAATATTCTTTCCTGAGGTTGGCTGTTGCTGAATATTTGTTTTCCTCTGAGTTGTTCTTGGCTTCACAGGAGAATTGAAAGACTGTAAGTGATTTTAACATTACAGCATAACGGTGCACTTCTCTACTGGAAAGAAAGTAGCAAAAACACTGGACATGTAGAGCATTGTCTCTGAGGTTATTTAAAACAACAACAAAAAAAACGACTATCCCTGTTTTGCTTTGTTTGAAAAAAGAAATTAGTTAACATGAATTTCTTTAGAACTATAAAAAACAATAGTAAAAATACTGAGAGGCATATGGTCACTGGTTGACATTGCCAAAGCATAAAATAAAATAAATATGGGTGGGTTTTTTGTTTTTTTTTTTGTTTTTTTTTGTTTTTATATAAATAACTTAACTGCCCATAGTCATGGATGACGACATTTCATTTAATGTTTTTGTAAATTAATAATAACTATATACTGCCCCTTACTTTGTATGAATCAGAGTGAATCATATTGCAGGTACCTATAACCATAATGGCACAATTGCATTTTGTAATCTTGCTCTGCTCAAGTCAGTGTAAACATGAATAACACTTGTGTTACAGGCATCACTGCACAAATCACTTATGCACTGATGTATACTTATAATTACTCTGCACCCATTTACTTGGCTTGCAGTTCTTCTGTCCAGATTATACACAGACATGACACTTACTTTTATGCGGTCATACTTTAATTATTCCACTTGCTGGTTTTTATTTGGTTTTATACACAATTAACATTTGCCATTTTGGAATATTCAGTTGGCATTTTACTGTACTGTGTTTTTACAATGCTGCATCTTTTGTGTTTTTGATATGTGTTGATGTTTCATGTGTAATGCCACTAATGTATTGTAACATTTTTTTGAAAATACCTGACTCACCTGAAAGCATCAGCAAAATGCCTTGTCCCAAATTAATAGAAGCAATTAGAGATGTTTGCTAGGACTTTGTAAGCTCATTGACTGTTGAGTTGTGTTGATTTGTTCTACCTCATAATGACCACTAGGTCACCAAAGTTTAAAAAACAAAACAAAACAAAAAAAAAACATGGAAAGGAAGAGGACCCCTCCTGCTTTTGTCATGTATGAGAACAATTGGTTGTATCACATACAAATTACCTTTTTTAATGTAAGCCAAAATCATGTTTTACTTAACTTCTCTTTTTTTTAATTAATAAAGGAGGAACAAATGGTTTTGGTTCTGGTGCTTTACTTCATTCAGGGTTAATTTAATATTTAGCTCTTTTGTTGCTTGTGATAACACCCTCCCCCACCCTAGCCGCAGTAAAACACTCCTGAGTTCTCCCTCTCAGGACAGGCTATACTTTTTAACTTTAAGTGTATTTCTAGCAATGGGTGGCATGGTTATAATGGCTGTAACTTCAGATGAACAGCTCATGCAGTGGTCCATTTTATTAAGAAGGTAATTGAATAATATTTTCAACATTTCAGTGATAAACTAGACTGACTATAAAATAATGCATATTAACTAGTCTATACCATCAGCACAACAGCATGGTTAAAAATGTACTTCTTCGATATATCCAGCACTGCTGCTTGGCAAATTAGTGGAGATGCAGTACCTGTGAGAGAGCTCGAAGGCTCGACAAGGCAAGACAGGAAATCCAGCTACATGGGACATATTGCAATGTGTGGCGCTGGTTCTTTAAAAATCCATCTTAATGTTTAGGCACTGCCTCTTAAATGCTTTGTCAACGTTCATTGGCAAGCGAGCATGTATATGCGTGGCCGTTTAGTGGCGCGCTTATGCTTCAGCAGTTTCCAACCGAGAAATGCACTCGTTCCAGTCGTAGAAGAAGAGGTTTGGTTGGCTAGCTGCCAGTAAGCTCCGTACAAGACGCCAGCTAGGCTTCTGCATCTTTGTAATCGATTGTACAAAGTAAGTGTACATGGATGAAGGTGTTGCTAATTTACCGGAGCCAGCTCGGGTAGTTTGGCTGGCTAGCATTTTCGCGTTAAATCGCAAATGTTAATGCAGCTGTCGAGCATTTTTATGCTTTGTTTCTCTGTTCGTCCTCTTTTGTTCTCTTCTTTTCGCGCGCATGCAGGCACGCGGTAAATGCGCTGGCTAGCTACAACTGGCTGATGTTTGCGTTTTGATAGCTATCTTTAATAAGTGTATCAGTTCGGTAGCGTTTTCGATGAGTCGTCACATTATGCAGATGGTAATGTAGCTAGTTACATGTCTAGGGTTAGAATTCGGCTGACTTTAGCTACAAGTAGGTTGGTCTGATGTCTAATTATCCAACCTATCCTAAGTGGCCCAACTAGCGGTGATGTTGGCTAGCTGGGGAGCCGTATTGGGTGATGCTATCTCAGTTAACTTAGTTTAGCTTCAAGCTAACAAAGATTAGTGGCGTGTTTACCGGGTGGAGATATAACGTTAGGTAGACAGATGGAACAAAGACACATTATCATGCATAGTCATACGTTTTTGTAAATCATCTGCCTTAAAAGTAAATTCCAGCCACGTTTTAAACATGTTCGGCAGTACACTGCCATAGGCCTAATCTCGTGTAATTTCAGCAGGATAGTTAGCCAACTAGCTAACGCTAGCATACTAGCTAGATGTTAAGTAGGTAAGAGTTTATCTATCTGAACATTTTCAATTACTCAATATATTAGCCAGTTAATTAAACAGTTGTTTTAGCTAGCCAGTTATATTCACTACTCACATTTTAGTGGTAGATTTAATACTGTAGTACGCCGTATTGTTTTAGTTTGCAGTTTCTTGTTTCAGAAGCTATTAAGTGGGCGACAATTTGTTGCACGAGATCACTGGTTTGCTGTTGGGATAAGTATTCTGGTACAACATTAGCCTAGCTAGCTAACTCGTTAGCCTCTCAGGATTAGAAACACGGGTCATGTTATCATATGTCTTAAAAACCCGATGTTGCGTAGATACACCATATTTCACTTAATTAAACCCATTGTTAGCTACATCTAGGTAGCTAGCTAACTTGGGTAGCATAAAAGCGCCGTTCCGTGGCCTCAGGCCATGTGCGTATTCCGAATAATGCACTCTCAAACTGGATTTGCTGATGTTCCCCATTTTAGGCTAACATGGGTAAGAAACAACTGAACAAGTCCAAAAAAGAAGTGGAGGAACCCGAGGAGTTTGTAGTTGAGAAAGTGCTTGACCAGCGGGTGGTGAATGGCAAAGTTGAGTTTTTCCTCAAGTGGAAAGGTTTCCCTGAGTAAGTATTGCCTTCTCAGGCCTGCCGCTGATTGCAAGTACCTTTCCGTTACAAATGGAAAACAAATCTACCTGTTTAGATGAAATACAACAAAGTATTTGTGCACACCTCCTGTATTTTATTTTAATGAATCTGTCACACTATAACAAGATTAAAGGTACAGAGTAAACAAATATTTTGGTGCATATGGCCTGTGCAGTTTGCTGATGCTTGAAGTAAACATCTAGGGATTAACCCTGATTTTAAATGGGTAGAGAGACTACTAGTTCTTGGTGATTTCCTGCAATTTCATCCCACGATGTTGCCATTCAGTCAGATGATAAACTGTGTCCCTGTTTTTCATTGGGCAATATGGCCTACATGTGATTTAGTAGAACTCTGCATCTGTTTTACAGACATTGCTGCTTTTCAGTGAGTTAACTGATCTTCACTATTAAGATCTGTTCCAGTAGAAAGGGTTCTGTATGTCGTCTTCTGTTCAGTGGCTGTCTGTTCAAGTTTTGGGGCCCAACTGCCCTCCACAGTGTCATGATTGCCCTTCCCAAGCACACCTGATCTGAGGTTTGGAAATGGTCAAATCCAATCTGTGCATATCAGTGGGCCCCCAGACTGAAGTTGACTGCTTTGGTGCTGTGATGTAAGACAGTGTTACTCAATCCACTCAAAGACCACCTCGATCTACATTGCTGCTCCAACACAGAACCTGGTACATCATGAAAGGGTATCCATTTGATTAATGCTGGGAGTTGCAATAACAAAAGCATGTGGTGGTATTTGTGATAACTTGGTTGAGAAACACTTGAACGATAAACCCAGATGTTGCTTGTGTAGAACTGCCAGAGGTCCATATAAAGCATGTTACCATTCCTCTATTCAATCTGAGCAGCTGTAAAATGTATTAGGTTTTATGGGTTGGATTAACATACACATTGCTGCAGTACACTACTTCACTTTGCTTTGGAAGTAAAGTTAAACTTATTTGTGTCCCATTTTGTTTGCACCTTATGTCAGGACAGCATGAGACTGCAGTCCCAAAGAGCCATTATCACTGATTTATTAGGGTGGCAGTAATTTTTAAATCAGAAAAGGGCATAATTCCTTAAACATGAGTATCAGGCCTCTCCTTGTGTTAATCTCTTGGCGATTCACTAGTTTAGGGTTATACAATACGATAACCAATCAGAACAGTCTCCTCAAAATATGCAAAAATGCATTTTTAAAGATGGTCAACTGACTGCTGGTGTCATGAGTTTGAAGATTGTCTACATCCTGCCTGTTTCACCTTTGTAGTGCAAGTGCATGCTCCATGGGATTTTGTGTAAAATTAAAGAATTCTTGCTAAATTGTGTGTTGCATCTATATGGGTAACTTCATGAGATTCATGATGGTACATCGATGCACTATACATAACCATGGTTTTAATAGGATCCCTGTCTTATATGGCTGTCGTTGGGGCAAATAGGCCCACTTGCTTTCTGTGGCTTTGTCACTAAGCTTCTGAATGTTGTGTTCAGAAGTGATAACACATGGGAGCCTGAAGAGAATCTTGACTGCCCTGAGCTGATTGCTGCGTTCCTGGAGTCCCAGAAAGGTGTGGTGGAGAAACCAGACTCCAACAAGAGGAAGCCCTCCACAGATGAGCCAGAGACAGAGGAGAGTAAAGCCAAGAAAAAGAAAGAAACCGTAAGCTTATGACTCAACTCAAAATGAGGCCTTGGACCTTGCTGTGTGTTGGTGTTGCACCATAACATGCACTCTTTTGACAGAATGAAAAACCACGAGGGTTTGCCAGGAATCTGGAGCCTGAGCGAATCATAGGGGCCACAGACAGCAGTGGAGAGCTCATGTTCCTGATGAAATGGTGAGATGATCAGGTCATTCTGTGTTACTGCAAAGACCTTTAAGCACTACTGGGGCTTTGTCCCATGGTTGCTGCTTTATAGGACAATGTGCTGTAGATGATGTGCATATACAGCAGGTAGCAGTGTTCTCAGCAGCATACAGTCTTGACATGCATAAAATGGAGGTGGCAAACCATGAGTTGAACCCAAAAGGCTTGCCTGAGGAGCTGTTTCCATGTTCATTATTCTTAAACTCTGTTCAACACCACTTCTGTTCTCCTGGGCTCTCTTTAAATTGCAGGAAGGATTCTGATGAGGCAGACCTTGTGCCGGCTCGAGAGGCCAACACTCGCTGCCCCCAGGTGGTCATTGCCTTCTATGAAGAGAGACTGACCTGGCACTCCTGCCCAGAGGATGAGCAGCAGTAGTTTTCCTATGCTGAAGCTTCCTGGTCATGTTTCTGGAGTTTCCCCTCACTGCATGTTTGTGGTGGTGTATTTTTGTTGCCATCACCTGAGTTGACCAATAGACAAGCCTTTAATGGGTTTAAAACTGCTGTTAGTGTTAACACCAAGACGTGCAGTACAGAGAACTCCAGGGCTGAGATGAGGTGACATAGGTCTACACTACCTTCCATACCCATAAGTCTAAGCTCTGACTCCCCACCCTGTTCAGCTCGGAGCCTTCCCTCTGTTGAATGCTTCACTCCCCTCCTGTTTGTGCTGCATTGTGGACAGCCCCATCTGTGGCACAAGTGTATTAATGACTGAATTGGGCTAGAAGACTTGAGAGGGAATTGTTTTTTAATCACAACTTGATGTTAATTTAAGATGTTAGAGACAGTGCTGCTAGGCATTAGTGATGCACTGGCTTTATTTCTGTTGATGCTGTGTTTGCCTTTATGGTTAGGGTAAGGCTAACCATAACCCTGTAGTCTTCCTGTCAATCCTGTTCTTAGTCCTGCTTTCTCTGCCATTCATCTTTTAATGTACAGCACTCGTGAAACTTGGGTATTGAACTTTCTTTCTAGTCATTGTTCAGTTTTATGTGAAATTTCATTTTGAATAACTGTTGTATATTTTCATGTTTTTTTTTTTTCCAAAAAAAAAGTTCAATAAAGATTTCATTTAATTTGTTTACTAGTGTACTTGTGTCCACTGTGATCATGTGAACTGTGAAAAGATTAAACAATTCCTTGAAGAGCCAAAGTTCTTAAAGTTGAGGAATGTCAATTCCTGAGCCAGTTGGTACTTAAATCTGTCTTTGCAGTCTAGCTGTGGGCATGTGAGCCAGATGCCCCAGAGTTGTGCAGGTGAAGTGATTATATAGATTGTGCTGGTTTCTTGGGCCTGAACTGTAACCTCATTTAGACTAATTAAATGTAAAACTGATGTTTGCTTTATAATATTTGACAGTGTTTCTCAACCCAGTCCCTAGGGACTGCTGGATAAAAGACTGTTTTGCTTAGTTCAAATACCTGACAGAAGGGTACTGGGTGTTTAGTTGGCTAAAAGTATTGACTGTGAGAAGTGTCTGCTGCTCTATACAAAGTGAGCAGACCACACAACTAACAAGGCTAACCAGAAATGGATACTAATAAGGCCAAATTGGCATTGGCATGGAATCTGAGTAAAACAAAAACATCTGCAAATGGTTTGTTACCAGCCTTTTTCTACCAGCAAGCAAATGATCCTCTAAAAGTCAGTTGTGCCAAGTAGCACACTGATCTGGAATATACTGGGGATAAGGATACCAATCTAAGATGATTACACAGCATTTGTTAGAATAATTGTTTCCTGAATTCTGAATGTCGGTAGTGAGGCACTTTGTGTGATTCCTTTAAAAAGTTTCAGGCAGCTTGTTTTAATACTTTTATGTACCACTTTCACAAAGTGTGGTGTACTATATGCACCATTTGTAGAAAAATGCTTTATTGTTGTCTATAAGGTCTTTGGTGGCATGGATAGAAAAAGTTCACTGTTCTGAAAATTCAGAAGCTGATCACTACAATTTGAAATTGTAGCAATGTTTTAAAACTATTTTGTAATTCAAATATTCTCCATATACAGGTTATACAGGTTGAGGGGAAAATGTAACACTTGACCTAGACTTTCTTACTGTCAGAACTCTGTCAAACTGGGGCATTTTATTTTTCTCTTTTGGTGACTAAGCAACCTCTGTCTCTATGGGGGCAGGGCTTTGTGTCAGGACAACTTGTATTCACTCATAAATGGTTAAGCAAGGAACAGATATATCCTGTTTACCAACTGAGATAAATTTAAAACCACCATTGTTGGGGGGCGGCGTTTACACCATTGTCTGTAATTGTTCCAGGTGCATTGTTTGTCCAATGTCATATATGCATAAATGAACAGTTTTTGCCAATGAAAACCAGATGTCAGAAATGGAGGTGATAATGAAACTTTTTTTTTATCCCTTATTTGGTCTATGGTTCAGTCAGAGATTTGTATCTTCTCTATAGTAAATGACCACAGGAGTACTAACAGGTTCCCCAGTACTTAAAATGTAACAAAAAGAAAAATATATAAATTATGCTTCAGAATGATAATTTTAAGATTGTTAGTGTGAGGAGAATTTCATTCCAATTTGCCAGGCTCATGGCAAGTCTCATGAATAAGATTATAGCTGCAGACATGGACTCTGAACCTTTCTGCCTGTTTATAACATGTTTTGAAAGATGTTTATATTGACTCTGTTTGAATAGATTTAAATGAAGACTGCAGGTGAAAAACTAAAATTAATTATTTTTTTCCTTTTATCTTACTTTTACTTTTTCTTGTTGTCTATTACTCTTGCTTTTTGTGCTTCATTTCATTGTAAAGTTGCTTATAGAACATCTTTAAAGGTTATACATAAGGTTCATTTGATGAATTTAGTATCTACTGTGCTTGTGCGTTGAATGTATTGCAACTTACTGCCCTATTATATAATACCCAACCTAAACTGTTTAATATTTCTGCCCATGAGGCTACACACTGTTACAACATAGGAGTATACTAACAAGTAAAAAGGAGAGGATGCCTCAATAAATACCCTTTAAATGACCCCTATAACGCACAAGCATTTACACAAGAAAAAAGAAACACTTGTATGCTTAGGAGGACTGAGGGTGATCACTGAAACGTATTCAGTGTTCAGAGTAGTGGTAGCTTGGTGGTTAAGGTATTTGACTTGTAAGTGGAAGGTCGCCAGTTCAAGCCCCACTACTGCCAAGTTGCCACTGATGGCCCCTGAGCAAGACCCTTATTGCTCAAAGTTGTACTCAGTGATGATTGTAAGTCACTTTGGGTAAAAGTGTCAGATAAATATACGCTGTTAAGTGTTGGCTTCTTTATGTGGTGCTGTATTGACTGAAGTGTGTTGTGCATGACAAATCAATATCAGACAAGCAACACTGCAAATAACAAGGTGTTTTCCAACATGATCATCTATATTTGTTATAGTCACTTTAAGTACATGTAGCTGAGAAACCAGTCTTTTAATACCCTCATTCCTTAATAAGACCCTCATCCTATCAAGCACTGTATATGTTAATGTAATGCCACAAACCCCTCCCACTTAATGCTGATGCGTTTGCCCACATACCTGTTAGGTATATAAGATATATTTTTTTATAAGACAAAATCCCCAGTTTTCCCTGCAGTCTTAGTGATACATTTGCTGCCTGGACCAGAGCAAAAAAAAAAAACCAAAACAAACAATAACAAGGTAAATATTTAACAGTAATTTATCTAATAATTATGAACAATGAGTGTGATCACATCACTCCATTGTATGTTACATAGTACAGTAAGATTAACATAGCTTGTCTTTTTGTCTGTTATAGCATGTATTCGCCATGCAATGGTTAGGTTTGATTCTGTGTAACATATTCCTGTGTTCAAAATCAATTTAATGTGAACTTGCATTAGAAAGCTTAGAAGTTTGCTGAAAATGTGAATGCATACAGAAAACTTAAATGAACTACAGATCTTAAGAAATGTTATGTTTTTGAATTCAGTGCCATTTAACAGGCACGTTGGAAAGAGGTTTCAAGAGACCTGCTGTGTTCAGCACCTGCTGAGAAGCCCCACAGAGAGAGCAGTGAGCCCAAAACCGACACCCACAGACAGAGCACTGGGCCCCCCATGACAGCAAGCTCGGCGAAGCAGCACAGAACATCACTGACTACAACACCATACAAGGTGAAGCAGGTGCTACATAAAGCAATGCGTTGCTCAAAGTTATTATGAATAATAGTGGTGCATTTAGTTTTATTGATCAGTCTGAAAGCTGAAGGTGATGTATGGAGGAAGTCCACAAACAGAGAATATTCAGAACCAACCTTATTCTTTCACCCCAATAGTCATTCAGAATATGATTATATAAGACATTAACCTTTAACTCGTTTGGTTTGGTGTGGTTTGTGTGTTGATGTCTATGAATTCTGAGTCATCTTTTATTGTTTAGGTTGTTTAAAAGTGTTGGGCTGGCAGCAAGACACCTGATAGTGCTCTCAGTTCTGCTCTGTTATGAGGTTTGTGGACCTTCCAAAATACACCATGAGATACACTGAGATACACTGTCTCAGCAAACTGAAATTTACTCTCCATGTAAGCAAGCCATATTCTTCCTGCTGATACAAATCTCAGTTCATTATAATTATACTACGATAGAAAAACTGCAGCATCAAACATTTACAACAGCACCACAGGACTGTCTATGAGTCCTGTGTTGGTGACTTCTTCAATCACAGGTAAGCATGACAGCTGGTTGAGTTTCAGTTCCAGCCAACAGAGCATAGCAAGACAGACAGGTAGTGAGTTTTTATCCACACTGGAAGAAGACTTGACTCAAAGCTCTAAAGCAAAAAACCTGCACATAGTTATTTTGCTACAAGAAACTGTCTGCTTTTCAGTGACTTGAAAGACGATTTGACTTACCTAAATGGAAACAGATTATGCAGTGTGGTGATGCTACATAGGTATGGGATCTTGTTGGGTGAAAACCAAGGGCAGAAGTATGATATGCCCTACATTTCACAATGACTTCATAGTTCTCCTTGGTAATATCACCCTTTCCTTCCATGGTTCCCGCATATGGTATAATTTGCTTGTTATTATGTTTCATTGATGGAGCATTAATGAAGAGTGATATGTTAGTGAGCAGAGTAGAGTTTCATAGTTTTTGTTCTGCCAACCTTTACTTATTGCCCAACTTCCTTTCTGTTGTATAGTGTCCAAATCCTGTGTGTCTGGACTGGAGGTTTTCTGGGAAGACAGACTTTGATATGTTTTAATTTCCTTTCTTAATAATGGGGAGGCATCCACGGTTGCCTTCAAACATGCTATGAAAAATACAAAAAGGGGAAAAAAAATCTCACTATAAATTATACTGACTCAACATTATCCATTGAAGCCCAACACAAAGAATTTTTTTTTTTTTATAGATGTTGGTAGTTGGCACCACATAATACAGCTGTTAATACAGTTGTTCTAAAGTGAATTTAAAATCATTAACCAAATCTTTAACAATTTTTATGGCAATGGAAAAAAAATGTATGAACAGTTTCGAGCCTTTATGTGCAGAGTCGATATGACACCCACTATCCAGTTAAAATCAGTTACTAGAGTCCATAAGCCTTTTTTTTCCATAGCATTAACTTTCTGTATTATATTTGAAATGCATTATTTTTGCCTGCCGTTGAAAGTTACAAACTGATGAAAAGCGCTAGATCAAAGGTAATGGGTAACGTGAAAGATCAAGGCCCACGTCAGAAACAATGAAGAAAAAGCTAAACCGTTATACTAGCCTAAACAAATTCATCGAACAGACACGGTAAAAAATGGTTTTAAAATATATAGCTTGCCGCTTAATTGTATATTTACCAACTTATATTTACGGCTCCCATCTTTGTTTTTTGGGGGGTTTTTTTTATCTGAAGGTTTCCATTCTGCGGTTGCTTCATGACGTTATTGTGTCTCCTGTTTAAAAGATAAAAGTAAAATGGTAAAACCGGATAACAAGGCCATAAAAGGTTCCGTGTACAAGCAGCAGGTTTATTTTCTCTGGAGCGCGCAAAGTGCACGCGCGGTACTGGCGTTCAATCAGCTCGAGACACCTTGGAACTTTGGTTTTGCTGAACTGCATGGCGGTAGTTACTGCAGTGTAACAAAAGTTAATTAAGCTGAGGAGAGTCATTTGGATAAAGGTGAGGACATTCATTTGAGGGTTCTTACCGATATTTAACATGAAACGACACGATTTTTCATAGCACGGTACCGTTAAGTTAATCTTTTGCAACTGGAATTCTGAAGTTGTGTCTGACGCTACACAGCGTATAGAAAGTTCATACTATAGAATGTAGTCCATCCTATAAAAAGCAGTAAACATGTTACAAAAAGCTTATATTTTAAGACTCGCAGTAAAAATTGTTCCCTCAGTGGCGGCTTTCAGCCATCTTTAAGTGTAAATGCCATTAGTGACATCGGTCTTATGCTCGAAAGCTCAGATTTTGCATAAAGATAATTAATGCCGCTTCAACTTCTCGTGAAGGTCCGTTTTGTTATAGTGAAATGGCGTATGGTTTGCACGCATAAGACCCTTCGTTAAACAGAATAAAGAGAGTGATGCCATAGCATAAAGATAAGCGGGCAACGGTGTGTTTGGTAGGTACTTTACACCTATGAGAATTGGAATTAAACCTACAGAATGAGTGAAGGGTTTGGCGGATTAAACCTATCGGCATCGAAAGTGTAGCCGCACAGAGTCACTCAAATTTAGTGTTTGACAAATGCCAAAGGTTTCTGGCGACGCACCTTTACCAGTACAGGGCAGTTGCTTATTCTGAGGTAAAGGTGGCCATATTGGTTTATGGTTTTACCACTGTAACATTATGGTGGTCATTCTGAGTTATTCCTGCTTTGCCTTCTCATATCTTGACAGGTGTTCTCTCAAATGGGATTAAAAACTGATTTATCCAGCAACGGGAGGTCCATGTTCCTCACTTAATTTGCTTTTAACATGAACTTCACAACATTAGGCTTCATTTCCTCATGAAAAACCAGCCATATTACACTTGTCTTAGAGGCATTTTATGTGTTTTAAAATCTGAGTGTGTGTAGTCCATGTGTTTGATGCACATAGTCCACTGAGTTACATGAACAATAGATAGTAGGTGGCCATTGGTTATGTGATATTGAGTACACAAACTCAAGGGAAGCTTTCACGTGTATGTTTACCTAAGTGATGCCTGGGTTGGCCTCATTTGAGACTGTGCTGAGGAGCTGACCTGTTAGAACTGACTAATTAATTGAACATAGCTTGACTGAATGCAGTTCTGTATTTTCATTGTAGTTTTCATCTTGAAAAGAGATTTGTCTTCCCTTTGACCATGTCATTGTATCGATCCACTGCAGTGAAGAACCCCTTTAGGATGAGTTTCGTCCTCTACTCTTCTAAATACAACTTGAGGGACCTTGTTACTTTACTTTTTCATTTTGTTAAAATGGTGGCTCGTGTTTGTGCCTCAAATTAAGGTTGCACCACTTCTGTTTTCAGTGCATATGAAAATGATCTGGGAACATGTTTACTGAGTCCACATTTACCCCTAAAATTCAAACTTGTGCCAACATGGAACATTTAGCAGTCTTGCAGATTTCTTCTTTGTAACATACAAAAGATTTGGCCCTTTCTCACGCAGGAAGCTACCCAGGTGCTTGTGCAATCTCTTGTGATCTCAAAGCTAGACTACTGCAACTTGCTACTTGCCGGTCTTCCTCTTAGAGCCATCATACCTCTACAACTTGTCCAGAATGCAGCAGCACAACTGGTTTTCAATCTTCTGAAATTCACACGTTACTCTGCTGCTGCGCTCCCTTCATTGGCTTCCAGTAGCTGCATCCATCAGATTTAAAACCTTGATGCTTGCCTACAAAGCCAAAAATGGACCAGCCCCTTCATGCATGAGGTCAATGGTCAAAGCCTGATCCATACCTAAAGTACTTTGGCTAACTTTGAATTACTGTGCTTCAGGTCTCATGGAAGACAAGCATCAAGAATATTTTCTGTCCTGGCTCCAAGATGGTGGAATGAACTTTCACTTGCTGTCCAGACAGCAGAGTCCCTTGCAATCTTAAGACACAGACAGAAGGCCCATCTATTCGTGGAATGTTTAAATGACAACTGCCCCTGCCCCTATATTGAATAACCAAATTTGTACTTATTGTAGGGTAGAACCATTGGGCTTTTTTTCGTGGTGGGTGACCTGAACCAGATGCTGCACTTCTCTTCTGATGCAGTGTCTCCCTCTGTGTTTCTTAGCCAAACACCTGAAATGGACAGCACCATAGACAGTCATGCAAAGAAGGTATGTTTGTTTTCAGATCATTTAAAGGTAGTCCCAGGTGTAATTGACATAATCATCTAGGTCTTTCTGTCGCACTGTTCCAGTCCCATATCAGACATTGAGCTGTTTAGGGGTGTAGCTCAAGTGTCCTAGGGAATTGTAAACTTTTAATTTTCCATTTTCTTCAATGCATTTTCTTTTAATTCTTTATTTACTCTTCATTTTCAAATGTTGCCTAAGCACTTTAGATGTTTAATTTGAACCTGTTCTGTTTATATCAATCATTTTGAAAAGTGTGATGCATATAAACTTCTATAAACTATATTTCAATTGAGGAGTTCTTCAGTCATTTTTAATTTCCTCCCCATTAATCAGTTATGTTCCTATTCTGAAAATGTTGTGCAACAGATACAAATACATTTGTATACAAGTACAAACAGAATATTGTTACTTTCACACATGATGGCATGATGGCAGTCTTGAGGTTAAATTGATAAACAGTAGACAGTGTGTGTGCGGATAGAAGCCCTTCCACTTCAGATGGCCAGGGAGAACAGTGCTGCTGTTACACTGTGACAGGAAAATATGCCTCCTAGTTACCTATACTTTTTTTAACAGATGATTGAAACAAACATAATTTCTCAGAAATGGACCATTTACTATTGCTTTTACCGAAGTTCCACTTGTGCATTTTTTTTATACACACACATGACTCACACATAACTTTTCAGTGCTCTTGTGTTGCAGGAGTTTGTCAGTGTGTGGGTACAAGATCCCCAGCTGCACAAAGAGGATTTCTGGCACATGTATTTTGACTATGACATCTGTCTCCATGTGAGTCCTGCCCTTTCCTATGCTAAAGCACCTTCCATCTACAAAAAACACTCAAGATCAGTCTATAACAACCTTATTTATACAATTCCAAATGCTATCCTAATACACTTGACCGTTCATGTGATAATTTTATTTCCATAATTTCATGGAATGGTATTTCACTCCATATATGTCTGACCAATGTGTGTAAGAACTTTGGGGGTTTGTAAGGCATGTGTTTCCTGTGTACAGACCAACAGCATGTGTTTCTGTAAGAAGAGGTCCAGTGTGAGGAGGCGGTACAGTGAGTTTGTCTGGCTCCGGCAGAGACTGCGGAATAACGCTTTGCTCATGTGAGTGAACTCAGGGATGCCGCACTGTTGGTGTTTTTCTGCATGACTCATTATGAGCTTGAAAGCCCATCCTGGTACGAAGGTATCCTGTGTCTGAGTGGACAGTAAAGGCATGTTCTTGGTGTGTCCTTACACTCATTCAGCTGCTTTTGCTTGTGTCTCCTCAGACATTTGCCCAAACTGCCCCCTGCCAATCCTTTCTTCAGTCTCAACAATGTGTACCATGTGACCCAGCGGATGCAGGGACTGCAGTAGTTTCTGGAAGAGTACGTGTATCACCTCCTCTCTCTCCCCCTCACACCTGTTCTCCTGGAGGCTCCTGCTCTTTCTTTTTTGGTGTGGCCTGTTTTGGCTGTGTGGGTTCTGATGGTTCTCCTTCCCCCTGCGTGTTCCTCCTAATGGACCACAGCCTCACACACTTCTCTCTTGGGTCAGCAGGTGAATGGTCTTGTACAGACTGTGACGGTTGCCATCTAGTGGCTGCTACAGAGAAACTTTTGTTCCTTAAGAAGATCAGGTTTATTTTACTGAGTGCGTCAGTGAGATTGTTATTATTA
Source organism: Electrophorus electricus (assembly GCF_041902795.1). Taxonomy (NCBI): domain Eukaryota; kingdom Metazoa; phylum Chordata; class Actinopteri; order Gymnotiformes; family Gymnotidae; genus Electrophorus; species Electrophorus electricus. The sequence continues at coordinate 29,534,611 of NC_137498.1, read as the reverse complement.
CAATGTCATAATTAGCACAACTATATTTCAGACATTCAAACACTTCACCTGCTCCCTCATGTTGCTATTTTTTTCATTGCAGTAAATTGATCACTAGTGTCTGTCTGTGTCTGTGTCTGTCTGTCTGTGTCTGTGTCTGTCTGTGTCTGTGTCTGTCTGTGTCTGTGTCTGTCTGTGTCTGTGTCTGTCTGTGTCTGTGTCTGTCTGTGTCTGTCTGTGTCTGTGTGTGTCTGTGTCTGTCTGTCTGTGTCTGTGTGTGTCTGTCTGTCTGTGTCTGTCTGTCTGTGTCTGTCTGTGTCTGTGTCTGTCTGTGTCTGTGTCTGTCTGTGTCTGTGTCTGTGTCTGTCTGTGTCTGTGTGTGTGTGTGTGTATAGAGTGTTGCAGATCCCCCTGCTGTTGTCTGACAGCTGTCTTCACCTGTTTCTACAGTCCCAACTGAGCATCACCAGTATTGATGCATGTGTCCAGGGCCGGACTCGCTACACTGTAGCCCAGGCCATCCAGTGTGGTGCCTCCAACCCATGCTTCCCCATAGAGGAGAGCAAGAGCTGTCGCAACTCTGACTGGTGAAAGGTGTATTTGCCCACTTGAGTTAATTATTCAGTTTAAAAGGGACTGTGAAAACAGCCACAATCCAGATAAATAGTACAGATTTTTAAAAATTGTATACATTTTGTATTTTTAATGCTTGGCTTTAAATGCCCACGTCGCCTTTGCCATTTATCACAATGCTAATAATGTAATAAAGGAGCTACAACTATGGAGCAGTAAAGTAAAACAAGTCTGTGTAGGAGAACATTTTGTATAATACTCTTTATTGTCCCTGTCACAATAATAATAATAATAATAATAATAATAATAATGATAATAATAATAATAATAGTCCTACTCTTGTCAGCATGTTTGTTAAAAGTGCTTCACATAGAAAAAAAATCTAATTTGCATTTATTGTGTGAAATCAGTGAACTGACTCTATATGCTATTTTATCTGTTTGTTTTTGCAGCACATCCTCCTCTGGCTTGGGTATTGGTTTTTACCCAGCTACACCTATGGAAATGTCTCCAGACTGTGGGAGCCCTGCCCACCAGTTCTTGGCCACACCCACACAGCCTGAGCCATTTAAACGTTGATTTTTGTCTCATGACAGTCAGCAGGACGTGGATTCATGACATGAGCCTTTATAAACACTAAGGTGGTCACTCTTGCGCACACACCCATGCGTACATGAGCACAGAGATCTGTTTTTGCTACTCACATCTCCAGGCTTAATGTTTGGATTGATTATAAGAGCAGGAATGTTCCTTAATTGTTTTTTTTTTTTTTTATGTGGTTTGTCTTTTTGCCCGCTTTCTGTGATCTGTATGTGTCTTTTAAAAAGAAAACATGTTTTCTTCTGTAAGGTGTCTGTACTCGGACGAAGAGACGTAGGCAGAGGTTTGCTATGAGTGTAGTGTGAGCAGTAAGCAAACTTGAAATGGTGTAGCCTCTGTATCTGAGTCTCTAAAACATTGTTAAAAAATAAGCAATGCCATAGGCCTAGGAATGTTAATTAGAAATTAGAAAAGTCCTGTTTTATTTTTCATTGTTTAGTGATTTATTATAAGAAAAACAAATGAAGTCACCAGTTATTTTAAAAGATCATTAAAATTTTTGAAATTATTTATTGTAATTTAGATATGTAGGGTAAAATTTAATAAATGTTCATATAAATGAAATGGTCTGTTTTGATTTTTCAAAAATTATACACATTTAAGAACATTTACAGTACAGTAGAGTTTCAGAATCTTAAATTTACATTTGCTTCAGAGGAATGATTTTAAAAGCCAGTTTTATAAGTGTGAACACTGCTGATCTGTGACCTCTTTCCCTGTTAAGTTTCACAAAGCTTGATAAATTTTGGCAATGACTTTCTGTATGAACATTTGGCACAAATGCCCTTTCCCCACCAAGTCAGTTAGGATTCCAGTATCTAGATGATAAGAAACAACTACAAACTAGATTTAGAACTACAGACTTATTAGACAACTTTCTTGTCCCTTCTCTAGAACATGTCCCATTTGTTCCATCCTTCCTTGTGTTCCTCCCTCTGAACGTGCATGCGGAATTTAGAAAACTCAAACCTGAGTCCACAAACCTGCAGCTAAACCATCCTGCCAGCTGTGTTAACACGTCACACACTGCACAGATACACTGACACTACAATTATATAGCTTAAAATAGGCCTATTTATAATGGTTAGAGAAATACAAAACCCCTAAAGGACATGCAGTAGATGAAAGGATGGCTACTATGTTTACTTTGATGCCATCTTAGTGGTTTTTACATCTAATGAATTGTCTACTCACATTCTTTGTTAGAGCTTGAAGTGACCAAGAACTGTGTTTTGTTTTGTTTTTGTTTTCTTTATTTCAAGACATTTCACATTTCCACAGTTGAATCTCTTGAATAAGAATTATTTTACCACACTGATGTTTTTCAACTTGATCCATGTTGCTAAGCATGTAATCTTTCGTGAATAATAACACAAAAGTAGTTCAAGTAGATCGGAAGTATACCACATGCCTCGGTCTGGTGAGTAGATCAGTAGTATACTACATGCTTCGGTATGGCGATTGAGGTGCCTTATGGGTGAGGTGGGGGTGCTGAAAATTGTCACTTTGAAACATCCAACAAAAAGCCACTCCTAACTTTAAGCCGAGGGTCACCAATCAGAAACACTTAAGCAGGGCATAGGTTGCCGTGGTGACAGTGGAGCTGGAGGAGCAATGGTCATTTATCACTGGCTGCTTCAGAGTGAGGCTGAGAGGAAGAGACAGCACCTGCCCCAGAGATAAATGACCAACAATAAAGTGAATTAATCAGCGCCGATTACCTGTCTTACCACAGCCATGAGAGAGGGACTAAGAGTGAGAGAGAGCATGAACACAGAAAAATGAGTGGACTAGAGACAGCCAAGGAATTTTATGGAGTGTACTAAAAAAAAAAAAAAAAAATTAATTAGGCCTACTTAAATGGCATTTATTTGTGAAATTAATTTGTAACATTGTTATATTGTTCTTTACATTATTTTCTATATAGACAAAGCTTAGCCATTGTTTACATGTAAATTGTTTAAGTTGACAAGTTGCAGGCTTTCTCTTTTCTCGTGTGGCCACATAGTTTCTAATATTAAAACCGAACTAATTTCCAGATATCTTTCCCAGTTCAAAAGCAAATGACTGCAAAATTAGTTTAATTTGAGCATTATAAAAATATTAAGCGTTATTCTTTCATTTTTCCAATCTCAGAGAAGTAGTGTTCTAGGTCGATTCTAGTGCTGACTTGGGTACTGTGGCAGGGGGACTCCTGCTGCTGTTTGTCCACTGCTGATGAATGCCATACCACAAATGCAACCATTTAATGTTTATAGGCTCTACTTTTAGACTGTAAATTTATGGACTTTAATTTTGTATGCACAGACCACATACCCCATTTTGGGGTTCCATAACCATAACTCAAGAAAAGCCTCCACATACAGCTTGTGTTTCACTGCCTCTTCTGAAGGGTTGTCGTGGTTTGTGGTTTTCCTTAACAATGGCCTAGTCCAGGATCCTTAATCACTGTGTCGTTGGGACCTCAGTGTGTGGGTATTGGTCATGGGAGGGTAACTCACTCACACACACAGCCAAAGGGGTTAGTTATCTTTGACCAAGGCATGAGTATTAATGACAGATGTTAAAGCCTCTCAAACAGCTGTGATCTCCAAGGATTTCTATGCAAAGCAGTCACTGGAGAATTATGCCGAGTTCAGTGAGCGCCTTCTCTGTGGGTGGAAGCCACTTGTCAGTGAGAGGCCAGAATGTCTAGACTTGTTTCGGTTAACAGAATAGCCACAAATACTCAAGTAGCACCTTGTTTACCAGTGCTTTTCGCGAAGGACTAATAAGCATTTTATTGTAATTATGAGTTGAAATAATATAAGCAAAACTACGAATAACTGCAAAATAAAAATCTTTACTCCTTGTTGACATTTTCACAAAGCTTATCTACTGAGTTATAGCTATTCAGAAATAGTGCAACTATAGATTAACGTTAGCTGGAACTTGCAAACCAGGATCTTTATTTATTTATTTATTTATTTAAATTTAGCTCAGACCGTTATGGTTTATTTGTAATGGGTCGAAAAACAGAAATGGCATGGCACAATGTTATGGTTCTGGTAGCGAGTACTATTCTTGTTTGGTGACAAGTATACAAGTAGTTTGGAACCACCCTTTGATATTGTGTGATCAGCAGCTTTTTTCTCTGTAACATTTAATTTCTATTTTAAAAACATAGCCTAGTTAGTGCCTGCAAGACAGCAACGGAAGAAAGGGATCAAATGAGATTTTGTTCTCGAATGTCAGTTTACATGAATAGCGAGGTGAGACGGTTGAGATTGAGCAGACGGTGTGGTATAAGAAGCCACCAAATTCATCACAAACGAGGGGGAAATGACTTGGTGATACAGTCATTAAAACTAACTTGTCATAATTGTTTACATTGTTTAACAGTAAATATATACACAATAATGTATAAGTCAAATCCAGTTATAAATTCTATAAATCAGATAATACTTTTTATGTATGTGTAATTTTAAAGATAGTAATAATACAGCTGGTTTAACCATAGCCTCAGTAAACAAAAACAAACAATCCACCAACGCTGCACTACAAAGACAGACTTTATTCCACATTATTCCACTGTTCCATTATTTCATATTATATCATTATTCCACATAAGGTTTGAGATTGTAGATGTTCTGAAAGTCTGTGCACATACCTAGTCTTACTGATTAAGTGTCCTTCTCTGGTAATCAGGAACTTTTGTTTTCATGTAGTGAAGTGAATATTACTGACAGTCCTGTTCTGGTCAGGAAATTTGCTTCTTAACTGTGCACCATCAATCTCACCTGAGTAAGGTTAGAGTTTATGAAACCTTTGCAAGAATTTCAAGATATTAATGTATAGATTACAAAATCCTTAGTTCTCTCTACTCCATTATGGCTCCAGAAAAAACAAAAAAACAAACAAACAAAAAAAAAAAACTGGTTGAATTCTTTGTTAAAGTCTGAAATCTGAAACAAGGAGATATCAAAACACAGCCTAAACAGCAAAACATTTCCCTTTTCCTGTCAGTCTGTTGCAGCCAATCGATAATCTGATGGGAGCTCTGCTCTTGCTGATGGATTAAGAAACTGAGCAGGCCTGACTGTTTCTGCCCAATAACACCATTTAATCATTCCTCATACAACCTTGTTCTCAGTATACTGCTGCCCCAGCAGCGCCCCACGCTGGCCCTTTGTGGAGCTCACCTGTCACTGTCTGGAGCCATTTGAATTTCTAAGGCATCAGCCAATGGCCATTTTCATCGGCCATTAAATGGTAATAACGAACAGAAAAAACCCACAATCACTGGCCTTTGTAAAATGATGAGCAAACACATCCCTGTATTATGCCCTCCATCCAGCTGTGAGTTCTGTTTTTTATTGTAGTGTCATACTGCACTGATGCCCTGTGCAAACTGATGGGTAATACACTACTGGCCTGCATTTTAGAGACTTAGCCCCAGGACAGCAAATGATACAGCCAAAGATAAGAGGTTATGACTTCACTGATAAATGCACTATGTGTAGACATCGATATCCTGGCTGTTGGACTGCAGGAAATATGTGGTAGTTTGATTTTGCTCTGCATTACAGCCTATCCCAGTTTTTTAGTGTAACATGCTGTTAGCAGACATTAGTGTGAATAATATACAGTTAACATGCATTGGTGTAACATACTGTTAGCAGACTTTAGTGTGAATAACATACCGTTAGCAGACATTAATGTGAATAATACACAGTTAGCAGACATTAGTGTGAGTAATATACAGTTAGCAGGAGTTATTGTGAGTAACATACTGTTAGCAGACACTAGTGAGAGTTTCTGAATTAATCCATTTGTCAGGGCTGTTGTGGTGCAAAGGTCTGACAAATGAGTTTATATCATTCACTCTCCAGCAGGACAATTCTTTATTTTTCGTTACTGATGGGACCCTTAAAGAGCCCTTGGTCTGTCGGTGGAGCTGCCATAACTGGAGCACTGGTGCTCTGCTTAATGGATGGTGATGGGTTTACCCAGTCATAATACAGAACCAGTGACAAGTTAGAGAGCAGAGATGGAATTGTGTGTGTGTGTGTGTGTGTGTGTGTGTGTGTGTGTGTGTGTGTGTGTGTGTGTAGTAATTGCTGTGTTTCTCTGTTTTATTGGCTGTTAACCTTGGGCTGACAGCTACTGAGCATGCAGGGGTTATGTTGCTATGACAACTGGGCTGGAATTGGGAAATGGGACTGTGCTGGCAGGTAGGATATAGATTGAATGGGTGAGAGAGAGAGAGAGAGAGAGAGAGAGAGAGAGAGAGAGAGAGAGAGAGAGAGAAACAGAGAGAGATACTTAGTCGAAGAGTGATGGGAGGGAGAGAGATAGATCAAAGATTGTAATTAAGCATAATTTGATGTATGCAGCTGTTTGGTCTCTTGAAAAGCATTTGGGTCATAACTCTTGAAGTGTGACCCTCATAGTCCACGGCTATAATGACTTGAGCCAGATCCATGTGTCCAAGCCTACTTAATGACTTGAGCCAGTATTGTGTGACTCAGACTACTTAATGACTTGAACCGGGTTTTGTTTGGCTAGGAGTACTTACTGAGTTGAGCCAGTTCAGTGTGTTCAAGACAGCTTACTGACTAGAGCTAGTTATGTGTGGATAAGGTTCAAAACGTCAAGCCCAAAGGCACTCTGTGAACATTCCATTTGCACATTTCCTCTTCAGTTCTGTCACCACTTGTGATTAGTGTTACAAGTATGCTGGTGTGTACGGTGCATGAAGGCTGCCCCTGACTCACGGATGCTGAAAACTAATAGTAATCTCAGCAATTAAGTCTCATTGGGTTGTACAGCCAACACAGTGCTGTGAGAGTAATGACAGGCATCTAGATTTATTTAAAAGAGGGAACATAACAGAAAAAAAAGGAAGAATGAGAGAATAGTAAGGATGAGTAAGTGAATGAGTGATGGAGAGGTAGATGAAGAAGAAGAGAAATGTGAAAGAGGGATGATGAGGGGGGTGAAGAAGTATAGAAAACAGAGAATCCGTGTGCTCTTTTGTCCCCTTCATTCAATCCAGCAAACAGCCAGAAACCAGGCATGAACACATACACCACCATATTGTTCATCAGTATGAGGTTAATTGGTTCCTGAGCTATATCAGTGAAAAAAGTATTACATGTGAAATCTGTGAAATCTAGGGTGTTCGATTAATATGAGAAGGAGTCTAAGCAGTTCCAAACTTTCAGCCCATGCCATTTGGTGATAATATGGTTATTTGTAAAAGGGTCCTGAGAAGAGATGACAAGAAGAGCACAAAAGTAGAGAAGGGAGACAAAGACACAAAAGGAAAAGGGTAAGGAAGATGATGGGGAAAAGGAAAATAAATGAGAAGAGCCTGGGCATACAATCTATTACTGAAGAGCTGAAACTAAGACTGCCACCTTCAGAAACCTTATTAAATTCTCCAATTACCTGGAGGGCATAAATAACTGCTTCCAATCTCAGTGTGTCACTCAAGACCAGGTTCCAGCTCCAGGGAAACTAAACAATTTAAATTACGTCCCTTCCGCTTTGTAGCCAGCCTTCCTTTGAACGGCATAATTATAACGCTATTCTTTCTCTCATTGCCATGATGATACATCACCCCTACAACTTGTGATAAACGCCCTCCTTGAGAGGAATGTGACCTAGTCCTACAGTTTTTCACTGTTAGCAGAAATCTCTCTCTCTCTCTCTCTCTCTCTCTCTCTCTCTCTCTCTCTCTCCCTCTCTCCCTCTCTTGCTCTCTGCAAATGCTGAGTGACACTATTTCACTGCCAGCTCGGCTGCATCTATAATTCACATGTCCCTTGACTCGGCTGCTGTCGGTGAAAATAGGAAATCTATCACAGAGACAAATGGCCGTTAAATGAAGCCCCGTGCACCACAGGCAGAGATAGAAGAGGCGGCAGATGAGTTTTAATTGTCTCTGTGTGCTCACGTGAAATTTATCAGTTTGACATTACTGCCTTACGACCTGCTGCAGCACAATGGGATATAACATCCATGTGTATAAGACAGTAATTGAAATAGCTTATAATATCAGCATGTGTAATAGTATAACATGATGGCCCCATGACCCAAATCCCACCTTATCTGACCTATCCAGGAGGTCAGACTACAAGATGCCACTCCCCAATTTTCTGTTTACTAGCTTTCTGTGCAGCCTCTTATACAGAAGGAAATTATTCCATCTCCCCTCTCTTATACTGGTGTTTCTGTCACCAGTCCCAATAAGGTTACGTCTTGTGTGTCTGGACCAGTCCACTCTGCTTGCTTGTGAGGCTCAGGTCTTGGTTGAGCTTCACAAGAGCTAGACAGGCCAGTACTGGGGTAGATGACACAAGCCAATATTGGGAAGTGCAGACAGGCCAGTACTGGAGAGGTGAGATAGGGAAGTACTGGCGATCATTTTGTTACCTGGTCTCTTCAGGCTTTGAAATTCCCTCCCTCAGTTTCTGTTCTTCGTTGTCCTACGTAAAAACCAAAAAGCATCATCCCCTGTCCCTGCCCCAACACTACCCCTGCTAATACCGTCTCATTCTTCTTCAAATGTATGAGCTTGAGTGTTTAAAAAAAGTAGTATAAACATAAAGAAATTACTTCGTAAATTATTACATGGTTGTCCCATAAAACTAAGTGGTTTTAGTATTTTGGTCTAAAATCCCTCTCCTTATCGCATTTTAAAATTAGCATACATATCTGATTTTTAAAGGCAAAAAACCCAATTTGTGAACATACTAAATATGTTCATCCTCTCAACCAGGCATTCTACACTGCTGTTTAGAGTTGAATTTCAACAGCACTTTTCCAAATACCAGTCAAACATACACAGCACTTTTCTAAAAAGCTACATACACTCTTTCTTCCTTTCCATTATGCACTGTCCTTTATAAATATATTTGACTTTTCTAAGCACATGTGTCAGTTGCCCTCTTATAACAAAGTCATTCAATATTAGAAGACTTTTGGTTTTGAAATGTAACATCTAATAAGTTGTTTTAGCCCAGCCAGTGGAGACAGTAAGAGATTAGGTTGTGATATACTATAAATGGTGTGAAAATGGTCATAAGATATTGAATTAGGATAGAAGCTATTGTGCTGATATCAGGCTTTACCTGCTGACAAATCTTGTAACTGTGGAGATGTGGTAGGACTTGTCACTTTTTTCATTTGTGTATGAAAAACACAACCAATCAGGCTTATTTAGTTAACTGTACAGAGAAAATGTCCATGATCCAGATGGCACAGTGTAACAGACAGCTCTGTTCACAAGACTAGCATACCCCATCCTCAGAATAACAAGTCTTTCAGAACATCAGAAAATTGAGAGTAGGCATGGCAGATTATGTGTGTATTCTTCTATCACAGGTTTGGAGACCACTGGTTTAGACACTTGCTAAATTTTGGGGATGGATTTGCTGCCTCCGTGTGTCAGGCATGTATGCTCAAGGCAATGACCCTCAGGTAGTATGAGCTAAGCAATACGATGTATTAAATAGTTTCTCTCTCTCTCCCCCTCTCCTCACCCCATGTGTGTCTGTATGAATGCTTATATGTGTGCGTGTGCATAATTCAAGGCTCAGTTTAAATAGTCATTTCAAGGGCTACAGCAGCCTTTTAAATATCCCATCAGTCTGCCAGTCTGCTTACAGCAGCTCTGAGAGAAGGAGAGAGAGGGAGTGGCTGAAAGAGAGGGAAGGAGGGAGAGAGAGAGAGAGAGTGAGGGAGAGAGTGAGGGAGGGAGAGAGAGAGTGAGGGAGGGAGAGAGGGTAAGACCTTTCTACCTGTCACACAGACAGGCTGCAGTTGCTGTAGCAACTCAGTAACATCTTTCTCTGCCAGTCAGGAGGAAATGAGCTGCCATGTAGCCTGTCGTTCATCAATCTCACACACACACACACACACATACACACACACACATACACACACACACACACACACACACACACACACACACACACACACACACACACACACAGACACAGAGAGAGAGAGAGAGAGAGACACATACACACACACACACACACACACATTCTTGCATATGCACTAACACACAGAAACACAAATGCAAACATATATACACACATATCACAAAAAGAGGTCCACATCTGTATTAAGTGCACATGTGTGGACATGTACAAATGTAGATGTACACAGCCCACATAAAAAGAGAGATTTCGAGAAACATGTTCTTGTAAATTCCCTTTGTCTCTCTGTCTCTGTCTCTCTCTCTCTCTGTCTCTCTCTCTCTCTCTCTCTCTCTCTCTCTCTCCCTCCTCTCTCTCTCTCTCTCTCTCTCTCTCTCTCTCTCTCTCTCTCTCTCTCTCTCTCTCTCTCTCTCTCTCTCTCTCTCACATGCTTGATATTATGCACCAAAAAAGAACTACTGTCAGCATAACTGGAGATGTTACCTTAGCAAAACTAGACTTAATAGGAGCTGTTACCTTAGCAACAGTACACATCCACTGGAGATTTTCAACACTGCAGCTTTCTGTGCTGACAAGGCAATTTTAAAGAAGCTTAGCATGTGAATGTGTGTGTATGCGTGTGTGTGTGTGTGTGTGTGTGTGTGTGTGTGTGTGTGTGTGTGAGAGAGAGAGAGAGAGAGGAGGGGGAAGAGAGAGAGAGAGAGAGAGAGAGAGAGAGAGAGTGTATTAATGCTTGTCCTTTGGATGACATTGCAAGCTCATTGTAAATGTATTATGATAATGTGCTACAGATGAGCACTTTGTAATTACCTCGACAGCAGAGGGGTGTTAAAATCATCAAGCTTATTCTATTAGTGTGCACTCTTTCTCAATAATTAAATGAACTATCAGGAAAAATGCATTTGTCACTGTGGCAAAGCTGAATATTTTCCAACATTATGAACTGTATGTTAATGATCATGTGTGCATGTCTATGTATGTGTGTTTGTTTGTACATTTACATTTAAGGCATTTTACAGGTGCTCTTACCCACAGTGACCTACAAATGGGCTTTGTTTGTCTACTCTAAGAACCCTTAGCTAGTACAAATAGGTTAGAGTCCAAAAATACTTTTAAACTGAGACACTTCCAGAACCAAGTGTCAGCACTGAAGTCTCTAGAATGAGAGCAACAATACAATACAATACAATACAATACAGTAACCTGGTATAGAAAACAACACAATTCAAGCGCAGTTACAAAAAAAGACAGGTCAAGGGCAAATATATAATCTTCTTACAAGTGCCTGATTAGTTGCAATTAAAGTGCTTTGCAAAGAGATGAGTCTTTAGTGGGCGTTTGAAGACAGCGACAGACTCTTCTGTTCAGACAGCCTATGGGAGTTCATTCCACCAACTTGATGTGAGATTAGCGAGTAGCCTGGATGCTTGAATCTGGAAGCTGGGCTGTACTTGAAGTTTAAAGGGCTCAAGGTACAGGTTGGGCTTTCTCCTTTGCCATCAAGGGAGCATGTTCTTCTTTGGCCTTGTACTGGCAGCTACAGCAAGCCAGTGAAGTGAACCGAGTAGTGGGGTGTACATGTGTGTCTATAGCCTGTGTGTGTATGGGTGGGTGTATGTTACTGTATGTCAGTGTAATGTATGTTAATGTCGGTGTGTATTAGTCTGAGCATGTGAGGTTGGAAAAATGACATCTGTTCAGGTGTTTGAGATTTTGGCAAGACTCAAATCCTTATAATTTCACCAGATAACTGATTACAGCCTCTATGACTTCAGATGTTGCCTCATTGTTGTCTGCTGTTAATTGTACCGTCTTAAACTAGACCGACACAGGGCCACAACTAAAAACAACAACAACAACAACTGGCCTTACTGTGAATCCTCAGAGATTTTGGATGGTTTTAAGTGCTCAAGCTTCTCTGGATAAACGTTGGAAAAACAAACGAAGCCTCCTATTGCTCCAATTCAAACCCACCACCAAACTGAAATACTGGTCTCTGGTTCCACCTAATGGATAGTTTATGCACAGCAGCGATGATAAAGCGATCCAGCCATCCACCCATTCAGGCATCTATTTAGTTAGCTTTTCAGTACTTTCGAAGCTCTTGCTTAAATAGATCTTAAATGTGTGCATATTCCACGGGGTAACTCTTGCTTAACTATTTCGGTTTATGATTTTCTTATTTTATATAAAATATGAAATATCTTATTAGCTTAAGACCGACAAAGAATCAATTAAAGCATCTATTCCAAAAACAGTAGATTATCTTCTATACATAATTTCGTGTAGTTTCTATATACCTCTTAGATTTTCCAGAACAGCAGACACAGATGCTTAAAATTGACTGTCTAAAATTATGTTTTGTAAAACGAAATAAAGTGTCTACACAAAATGTATTTGTCAAATCAAAGCATATTTGTGGTTTAACTATTCCAGTCGTGGATTACAATATGAAGCGGTCATCATACGCTACAGAATAGGCTACAGTGGAAGCAGACTACACAAATAAGTTTACTAAAGGAAGCCACTGACTGCACAAAAACATTTTAGCAAATTAAAATTTTAAGACCGATGAAATTAACTCGTTTTAAAAGCGCTGCAGCCTACAATTGTGGTAAAACTTTACTAGAATATTGTGTTGCTGCGATACCCCCGCCATTTTCGTGAAGGAAAGTTTAAATAAATCAAGCGCACAATTGGGCAGTATAGTTACATTTTTCTCAATGACCACTAGGTGTCACACTACAACATAAAACGTACGTTCTCACCAGAACGTCACCTCTACTGGAGCGCTTAGGTGAACAGTTCGGTGCGTGCCCCGGAGATGGACGAACAACGACATCATGTCAAACTATGATTTAATTTGCCAAGGGTTAGTAAATGTCGTCTCGTTTGACGTGATATATTACTAGTAGGACAGACTATTTAAGAATGGCTTATAAATTGATGCATGCCAGTGAACAAATCCTTCTGACGCGACGTCATGTGTAAATATTACAAACACAAACATTACAAACTTTATGGACAGAATCTATCGGCGCCCATTAACTTCAGTGTTTCAGAGTAAGCGCATGTAATAGATAAGTAATACACTGACGCCACTTGCATCTTTTACAGTCAAGTTTAGAACGTTAAAAGGCCTGTATTCTCTCTCTCTCTCTCTCTCTCTCTCTCTCTCTCTCTCTCTCTCTCTCTCTCTCTCTCTCTCTCTCTCTCTCTCTCTCTCTGTGTGTGTGTGTGTGTGTGTGTGTGTGTGTGTGTTCTCAATTAAGAAGGCATGGCACCCCTAATAGATATGTAATTCGAAATCTTATTTTAAAAGATAGAATTTTAGGTATTTATAGAGTAATTGCTTTTAAAAAGGGAGAATCCCTTGAGGTTGTCTTGGTACATCAGCAAAATGACACGTATACAAACACTTACACACACATAAGTACATCTGCACACACACACACACACACACACACACACACACACACACACACACACACACACACACACACACACACACACACACACAGACACACACACACACACACACATATGTACATCTGCACACACACACACACACACACACACACACACACGCACACATATACACACAAATATGTACATAATTACTAATATGCACACATACAGAGGCATACACACATACACACTTATGTGCACATATTCTCACACATATGCACATGTATACACATACCCACACATAATCACTCCTATACACACACACACACATGCACACATAGTCACACACTCATACAAAAATACGTTCACATACACAGACATATACATTCATATAAAAACATATGTACATGCACACACATGCACACAGATATACATGCATACACACACACATATATGCACACATATGTACACATACACATATAGACACATATGTTCTATCCCTCCAACTCTCAAGCACATATGGCAGTGTCTGTAACATAAAGTGTTAGTTGAGCTTGCCCTTTCCACTGAAAATTTCAACAGTCTGGAGATCTGGCTGAATACCCATAATTCCTGTTAATTGCAGTAATTTCAGTGTGATGAGTGATGTCTAAGTTAATGCCTGCCTGTCCAGCTGCAGGGGACAGTAATGTGACAGGCGGAAGCGGTCAGGTGACCTGTTTAGGGGGCGGAGCACAGGGGCTGGATAGTGGAGATGACCATGACCCTGTTCACCTTCTGTCATTTGTCTCTATCAGAGGGAGATGCCTGCTATCCTGAAGAACACTGAACCCAAAAAATGCGAAAACAAAACGCAGGGTGGGATGTATAACACACACACACACACACACACACACACACACACACACACACACACACACACACACACACACACACACACACACACACACACACACACACACACACACACACACAAACATGCTGAGTCAGGTCCAATGTCATAAGTTTGCCCCAGACAGCACTTCCTTGCAGACACTCAGGGCCTAACTGGAGGTAACAGCAGGTAAACATTTTGCCTGTTGAATTTAAACAGATCCATAGATTTATAGATTATCACAAAAAGATTATTGCTTCTAGTTTTCTATGGCACTGATGTGAAGGGGGTCTTATCTCAGAGCACCTTTAACCCTTAACATCACAAACAAGACCAGTTTATCATCCTTCATAAGCATGCACCCACACACACACACACACACACACACACATAAACACAGGCACGGACAGTCAGACACACGAGTATACAGATCACACACATGCGCGCGCACACACACACACACACACACACACACACACACACACACACACACACACACACACACACACACACACACACACACACACTCACACACACACACTCACACACACACACCCAGTCATGGAACAAAGGTGTGAGGGCTGATAGTGCCACTGCAAAGCAATGGCTAGAGAGACACCATTAATTTCCTGTTTCTCTTCTACACTCTTCCTGTCAAATCAGCTTCTTTCCCCTGCTGTAAAGGAAAGCCTTCACCCTTGGTTATCTTTTAGCTGCTCTCCAAAATCACACAATCCTCTGCACTGGGTGATGAGCAGAGGAGAAGAAACATGAAGAGTTATAATATACATATATAATCGTTGACAACTGATTTCTAAATTCTCTGTCTTCTCTTTCACAAAGTTTCTCTCTATCTTACACTACCTTTCTCTCTATCCCTCTGTTTCATATTCTCTCTGTTTCTCTGCCTTCCTCTCTTTATCTTTTTCTTTCTTACTCTATTTCTCTCTCTCTCTCTCTCTCTCTCTCTCTCTCTCTCTCTCTCTCTCTCTCTCTATCCCCTCCCTCCTCCCTCCACTGTCTCTCTCTCCATTTGTATGCTTTGTTAATGGTATGCGTGCTGTGCAGAGAGATTGGAGCCTAGCCAGAGGTTCAGCTGCATGTCCAGGGATCAATGAGCGGTCTTAAGTTTTATCTGATTTCCTGATGGCCCTGGCGGAGGGCAGGTCGATGGGGACGCCGCCTGTGTCAAGTTGACCTTTTCAGGGCGATGGTGGGCGGCGTCCCCAGGGCTCCGCTCCGGTCCCCTGCCGGATGCTGAGCGACACCGGTCTGCTCCACTCAAACACAAAGTCGCGCCGGACGTCTATATCGCACTGTCGCCTCATTGACAGGGAAGGGCCGCTGTATTTGGAACCTGTCCTTTGCCTGTGACACTTAGCCAATGAGCCACCAGCTAATTTATGCGGATGAATCTCCTCAGCACAAAAAAAAAAAAAAAGCTAATTGAGTCATTACTGGCTAATTCGGGGATAGATTGCTTCTGTCTATTGGCTTAGGCCAGCCTTGAAATGCTGTACCCCGATAGTCTCTCCCTACATGTGCTCCCCCCCCCACTCAGAGCCCCCCACTGTATGGCTTTAAGTTACTAAGTGTGTTTGAAGGTTTATCTGCAGTATACAGTATCACAGGTTCTCTAACAAAGTGTTACAGCATGGCCTCTCTAACACAGCATTTCAAAACAAGGCTGTTGTGATTCTGTGGATTGCAGTGGCCTACTGTTCTCACTGTGTTCCTGATAGTGACAAACTGTCCAGGGTCCTTCTCTGATAACCCTACATATGTGGATATCGACTGCATATAGACTGACTAGCCCTACATTAATCTGAAAACATGAAAATTCTCAAACTTTGTCTATAAGGGAAAAATATTTTTTTAGATAAAATAGAACAAAATAAAAAGATTTCCATTTTACAGTAGGCTTTAAGTGTCTGCATAGTATGTATGTACACACACACGCACACACACATGCACGCACGCACGCACGCACGCACACATGCACACGCACGCACACACACGCACACACACACACACACACGCACATACACACATGCACACGCACACACACACACACACACACACACCCACACAGAGACATACAGACATTGATTTTGGCTTTGGTCCTAGTGCACTCATCTTCAGATCAGAGTTGAAGAGTGGACTGAGCAACTAGTGTGAGAGAGAGAGGAGAAGAGGGGAGGAGAGGAGAGGGAAGGAGCGAGGAGAGGAGAATAGATGGGAGATGTTGTAAGCCTGCAGGACCACTTAACTGTCAGATCAACCCACAAACCAACTTTTACAACCTTCTCTATTTATTTAGCAAAATTAACAGAATAATTAATTAGCTGTGCTCTAGTTAATGTTTTATCTGTAGCATCATTCGTCATGCAGCTCAGTGACCTGTTTATGAATCAATGTGGACTTCTCCAGAAGGACAGATGCACTGTCATCATCAAGATTAATCAACATGTTTCCTGCATAGCTAATGTCTCTACTGCCTTCACCATAACAACCAGCAAGCACCTAAACTGTGTGTGTGCCTACTTTGTCTGTGTGTGTGTGTGTGTGTTTTTTGTGTGTGTACCTACTTTTTGTGTGTGTGTGTGTGTGTGTGTGTGTGTGTGTGTGTGTGTGTGTGTGTGTGTGTGTGTGTGTTCTATGAACGTGTATATTTAATCAGTCAAGTTTGAAGTAAACAACTCTGACTGCAGCTGTGGTTTCTGGTGGGATTGCTGTAATGATCTTTGTTTGTCTTTAACTCTTAGTGGAGTTAAGCTGTCCATTTCTGTTCTTCTGTGGTTTTTGATGTGAATAAACACAATGATTTGTTCTTTTCTGTGGTTTTTCATTTTTGTCTAGTGCAGTAAATGGGAATGTAACAACCAAAAAACACTGCAGAGTGACTGGACAGCTCCTTGAACATCGACTTACAGCTGGTGTTAATTACTCAGTATAAAACTTTGGAACACAAATAGCAATTTAGATCATCAGCACAAGACTTTGCAAAAATCCTTTGCTTGCTTAAAAGTTAATTGAGTTATAGATTAGCCAAATAACAGTGAAACAAACCCTTCAAAATATTTACACATGTGAATATGAAAGTATATCATCTTAAATTTCCTTGAATATTGATTCTTCAACAAGATACCCTATATCTTTGTATCTTTGACAAGCTATGAAAAAATATGAAATTAACTATGACTCTCTTTAGTCTCTTTTTAAGTGATTATTTATCTGTTTTGTAGGTGGTTGCTGATGATATGGTGTTTGAAACCGCCAGATGATGATGTGGTGTTTGTAATGGTCAGGACAGACTACTCAGGGACTGGTAACCTGTTTCTGCCAGCAAAATGATGGATTATTTCATCTGCTTTAAAAAGGCCCCACAATGCCACTGCAATATTGGGTCATGCTTCTTGGATTCTCCACAGAGAGGAGAGTAGAGGAATTAAGAAAATGACAATGTTTCATGGTTCATTAGCAACATTGGCAATATATTTTTGAAAATTAAAATAACTTCCCATTTGGCAATTCAAAGTGTATTCTAGGAATGCATGTGGGAATTTTAAACACCATTTTAACAATAATTCCTGAAAGTCTGCATGAAAAAAGATCTTGCAGTCCAACATTTTTGAAAAATATTTCATACTGTCAGCTAAGGAAATACAATTGAAGATGTAACTGTGTCCATTAAGAGACACGAGTGGTTGTGAATGGCAAGAGAAAATAATGTCACATAATTGTCACACATATTTAACCTACAGTTGAACGTACATCATCAAACTTTGACCACCATAATGAACATAATGAACAGATCTGTTGTTTGTTAATAAAGCATAGCTGTAGTTTGTAAACAATCAACATATCTCTGATTCAGCAGATAAAGTGCAATCACTGCTCCATGTTAGCAAACATATAAAGATTCCATGTTTTTTTAAATCCCATTTTAATAAATGGCAACTAGAGGAAGAACTCAGCACGCACTTCATGCCTTTTTGTGGAGTTGCCATAGAAACCAGGTGTCTGATTTTGGATAAGGTCACACCCACTTCATGTCGAGTGACTTATCATAGGTGATGAGATGTCAAATCAGTCAAATTACCCAAGTGTGTGTTTTTATATCTTGTGCTGACAAGCCTTTCACAGATGGGATTTAATGGCTTAGTAATGTTCCCATCTCCATGTCTCTGTCCATATCTGTTCATGTCTACTAATCAAATATTTTTCAAGGCAGGAGGGATGAGAGTGAGAGAGTTAGAGTTCCAGATGATATCTTGGATTTCTGAATGAGCAGAAAGAGATTAAAAAAACTAAAATAAAACAAACAAACAAAAAAACAACAATACACACACACACACATATATATATATATATATATATATATATATATATATATATATATATATATATATATATATATATATATATATATATATTAGAGCTTCTCCCATTTGGGAACTGAGAGTCAGAGGCATATGTTGAGAATTGTGAATTGTTTTCATTATGAAGATTGTCTTTGAGGTGTTTCATTATGAAGATTGTCTTTGAAGTGTTTGACTGTGCCAGTATGAAGCAGGAGTGATCAGGTTATTTTCTTCCTGTCAGACACTGTACCCACCTAACAGCAAACACATAAAAGCAGCTCAGGTAAAATGTTTTTGAATGGTTAATGTTCAGAACAGGGTGATGTTAGCAATCTTCTGTCTAAATTGACTTCCTGTACATTTTTGTGCTGTCTGACTGACCTGCTGATGTGAACTTACTTAACCACCTACTTCAGGTTGTGAAGCTTTTTATGTAGACACTAAATCACTCAGTCTTAGCCCCACATTTACACTTTTACATATTTACACATTTACCATTTATTCATTTCTGAACATAACCTTCAGATGCTGCAGAGTATGGCTCTGTGACACGGCAGTGCTGGAAAGAGGTCTGCCTCCCATAAGAGCTGAACTGCGCAGTGACCACATGCCTGAACTGTGCAGTGCAGAATCAATGATGGGGTTTGCAGGTCCTGTTGCCTACACACCTCATCTGTCACTCTGTATCTTCTCCATAGCCATGAAAATCAGTGCTTTAGGATATGAAACATGATGTCGTGGTGGTAATAAAGAGCATCTACATCGTTCATGTTTTTCCCATGGAATATTTCCTGTTGGACAAGATGGCTGTTAGTTAATCAGCTAATTAGAGCCCTTGGGTTTAATTAGGACAATATAAAACACACACACACCACACACACACACACACACACACACACACACACACACACACACACACACACACACACACACACACACACACACACACACACACACACACACAGAGAGACTGCATTATAGCTCAGTCAGGATGCTCGTTAATTACTCCAGTGTTCATTAGTGACAGAGCCCCAGGCTCTAATTAGAGGAATACATTCACAGACATGCACACACACACACACACACACACACACACACACACACACACACACACACACACACACACACACACACGTGTGCATTCACACACACACATATACACACACATGCATGCACACCATACAGAAAGTGCATTGAGATCTTACTCCTCTGCTACATCTCTCTGTCCTTATCTGGTCTGAACTGTCTGTCTTATCTGCTCTGATCTGTCTTATCTATCTCACAACTGTGTTCTGATGAGATTCGCATGTTGTGTAGTATGGTGGCAATGATATGTTGGTTTTTACATAGTTCATCTAACTTACTTTAAATTAATTCATTCTAACAGCATTTCTCCTGTTTTACTTGTGACCATGATAACATCTGGCTGTCGCAGCAATGCTGCCTTCATGTGATACACTGAGGACTGAAAGATTGATGGATTCATTGGTTAAGACATCAGTTGGTGCAGACAGATGCTCTTAATTTAAAAAAGCAAATTTAGTAATTTTCAAAACATCTCACTGTAGTGAAGTGAGCTGTTTGAGCTGTGAGAAAAGATGAGCACAGTGTATCGGAACCCCATCCTCTCTGTCCTGTGCCAGCCTCTTCATTTGGGTAATATTGTCTGACTGGAACAGAAAGGTTCCCCTGCTGGAATTCCTAAAACACACCCTTCTCCTTTGTAAGCCACAATGTGCAAAAGTATCCTTATTCATTTACAGCATGCAGCAGTTCAGTCGTTTCCATTAAGCTGTATTTCTTTACTAATTTCTCTCTCTCTCTCTCTCTCTCTCTCTCTCTCTCTCTCTCTCTCTCTCTCTCTCTCTCTCTCTCTCTCTCTCTGTGTGTGTGAGGAAATGATCAGAGGATTAGTGGTCTTTGGCAGGTGAAGTGCACCAGACAGATGAAGTGTTTGGGAGGGGTATGTAGATGGAGTGTCTATGTGGGGATGTGTACATGTGATGATTATGTGGAGTGTGGGTAAAGAGTTTATTTGGGGTGTTTGGGTGGATTATGTAAGTGGGATGTGTGGGGGGTGTTTATGTGGGGTGTTTTGGTGGGGTCCATGTGTGTGTGGAGCTTAGGCCAATAAGTCCAGTAATAAATCATTCAGAACTTTCCTCTGAAATCACAACATTCAAGAGCTGTGATATATGAGCCATGTTGGGAAAAGTGACCCATGACACACACACACACACACACACACACACACACACACACACACACACACACACACACACACACACACACACACACACACACAAAGGTGACCCCCCCACCCCCCCAAACACAGACATGCTCGGGGGAGAGGAGGAGATGTTTAACTGGTACATGGTGTCTCTCAGGTGGCAGTCTCACCCCCATCTCCCATTCATCTCCCGCACTCATTGACCTTCTTCCCAATTTCACCCTGCTCTTCCTCCCAGAAGTTTCTGTTTCCTGTAAAATGCTGCCATAAAATCATGCTCTAAAACATTTACTCTGTTTTTTGGCAGGGGAGTATGTCCTGAATCTAGGCATAGCTGTCTCTGGAATGTACTCTGAGTAGGAAATTTCACTGTAGGCAGTCAGACAGGCTTGAACACATACAAGCTCACAGCCAGATGTAGTCTTGCATTGCAAAGAGGAGAAGCATATAAGGCAAACATGTTGACTCATCAGGACATAAAAAAGAGAAAGAGGAAGAGTAGGAGAGAGAGCAAAAGAGAGTGAGTGTTGCAAGAGAGTGAGTGTTCAAAAGAGAGAGTGTATGAGAGAAAGAGTCAATGAGAGGAAGAGAGAGTGAGTGCACGGGAGAAAGAGAGAAAGAGTAAATGAAATAAGAGAAAAGAGAGAAAGAGAGAGCGGGAGAGACAGAATGAGTCCAGTGGGACAGGTGAAAGCTTGTGGTTAAGCAGTTTCAACAGTGAGGCAGGGGAGGAAGACAGTCTGTCAGTCCATAATGAATATTTTAGGATTTTGGATGAGTGAGGCCTCAGCAAACAAACCCACACATGTACAGACAGCCCAAACACACGTACACACACACACACACACACACACACACACACACACACACACACACACACACACACACGCACGCACGCACGCATGCACTCGCACATGCACACACACACGCACACGCACACGCCCACACACATACACACACACACACACACGCACACACACACACACACATACACACACACGTGCACACACGTACACACACATACACACACACATGCACGCACGCACGCACACGCACACGCATGCATGCGCACACACACACACGCACGCATGCACACACACATGCACGCATGCACACACACACACACATGCATGCATGCACACATGCACACATACACGCACACACACACACGCACACACACACATACACACACACATGCACACACGCATGCACACACACACACACACGCACGCACGCATGCACACACACACACACACAGACAGACAATAGTTGCGGACAGCTTAATAGGTCGTAGGTGTGGTTCATTCTGGTAGCACTATAGACAATGCACTTTCTGTCTAAAAAAGCTATTTCATATTTCTCTTTCAAGCACCATAACAGGCACAACATACATACATGTTTTTAAAAAAAATGTCAATCTGGGAAAAAAAATGTATACTGCTCTATATTAATAATATTGTATTTTTAATTTGTGGACTTTCAGTAGAAGCAGATGGTTTGGCATAGAAAGAATTTGAGTCTCTATGCCAAACTTGTTCTTACAGGCTTCCCAGATCAATACAGTAATTCATTGTTTGGGTCATTTTTTACACCTCCTCAGTCATTGCTGTATTTTAAAAAGACACCTGTAGAGGTCAGTATGAGCAGGTGGTAAACTACAGCCTTTGAGACTCAGCAGGAAAGATGTACTACAACCAGCACACCATATTATGTACTCTCCAGTCCACAGGCATGTAGGTAGCTCTGACATAGTCTCCAGTTCCCTGACATGGTGTAACATAGTCTCCAGACCATAGGTATGATGTAGCTCTAACTGAAGCTAACTAAAGGAGTAGACATCCAATCACAGGGATGCTTCAGAGAGGTGAAATGGAGGTTATGAAAGCTCCACCTTTACCAGTTCCCCCACTAATAGACAAATAGTCCCACCTTGGTTGTCAAGGTAACTGGTGATGAGTGGGTGATTCTGATGGGAGTTCCAAGTGGTGATTGACTATGTGTGCATATGTTTGTGTGTGTGTATGTCTGTGTGTAAGCAAGAAATATCATTTAGAATTTAAAACAAATTTTAGAATTTGTCAGAGTAATGAATTGTGTAATGTTATCTCATTTAGTTCACCTAAACGCTTAAAAAAACAGAATATCAGACAGCCATACTCACAAACACAGAGCGCCTAATGGCCATCCTCTTATTGGGCTGGTTTAGAAGCAGTGGGTTGCTGTGGTAACGGTGTGCTGTTCTAGCACAGCTGTGGTGAATGTGTAGACTGGGAGCTAACCCCAGCATGACCCTGGAGGCATGGGGTGCCTGGTGTACATACCCCAGCCTCCTCCCACTGCTAGCAGACACATGTGAAGCACACATACAGCACCCTGTAGAGGGGATGAACCGAAATGAAGCCATGAAACTTTGGAAAGTGTATGTGCTTCATAGACCTGAAGGATATAAACCATCATTGCTGATGTTTCCTTTGTAATTTTCTGTCTGCTTGCTCAGACTTTCAACCACCTTGGTCAAATTCCTCAAGACTGATGAGTTTCGACCATGACAGTGATGTGCTCTCTGGTGATTGATTTACTATGGCTTCTTTAAAGTAATGTCAGAAGAATTGGTGTTCATGGAGAAGAGGGAAACATAGTTAGAAATTACAAATATTATATTATACACTGAGCAATCCCTTTTCAAATACATCTACTTCATAGCTAGAACCTAGTAGGTGGTCATATATGTTACAGTTAATCCACCACTCCTTGCATCTCTGCTGTGATCTGGTGTTTGTTGATGGATTCTACTGGATTTCTGAATCTGATGTTGACTGACTGTACTGGAGTTCTGAATGCTGTGTCAACTTTAGGCCAGTTCTTAGCAGGATGTCTTTATACATGTGTACTCTAAATGCATGTAAGCAATGTTTATGCCACCATTTCTGAATACAGCTGATACAAACACACACACATATATATATATATATATATATATATATATATATATATATATATATATATATATATATATATATATATATAAACATATATATCCAGTAATGTCAGTACTTTCTGTGGGAGTAATGAAAGTAACATAATATGCTGATATATTACTAATGTCAGTACATTGGCGTGAGTAATGGGAGTAACATATAATACACTGATATGTCTGTAATGTCAGTACTTTCTGTGTGAGTAATGGCAGTTACAGGTAATACAGGTCAACTGATATGTCAGTAATGTGAGTAATGGGATTTACCTGATATACGCTGATATGTCAATAATGTAAGTACTGTGTGAGTAATGGGAGGTACATGTAATATGCTGATATGTCAGTAATGTCAGTACTGTGTGAGTAATAGGAGTTTCATGTAATACAATGATGTGCCAGTACGTGTTGTTCTCTGGTTATATCCTTCAATATTCTAAAAGTGTGGCAAAAGATTTTATTATTACCAGGAAACTATAAGAAAATGGTTATTGTATTTCCATTATAATTACAAATGCAAGTCTGTTTTTGGCATAGCAAACTGTATATCTTATATCTAATAGTATACTATATCTACTGTATATATGTATGGGTTTGGGCTTGGTTTTAGGTACTAATTGTATCACTGTCCAACAAGTACTAATAGCCTATGTTCAAGTATAATAACAGCATCTAAAGGATAACATAGTGCAGTGACTGTGTAAATAATGTATATGTTGGTTGTGAAGATATGATAGGCTCTCACTCCTGAACTCCCACTTAGATTCACTCTGATATCAAGGTGACCGCCTTCGCTTTGCTCCTGGCACCGTCCGAATCACCAATAGTGGTATTTTGGGTAAGGGTGCATGTTTGTGGTGAGGAATGACTAGAACCCTGGTGACTGGTCTTCTTTCTGTGTGTATCTTTGTTCTACTTCACCTTCATTCTGTTTGCATAACAATAGATGTGTAATTTGCAAAGAATACACACTCAGACACAGACCCACATGTGTGTGCTTCATCTTCAACAGAGAGCACTCCTAACCCTTAAAGTCATTCTGACACACACACACACACACACACACACACACACACACACACAGACACACACACACACACACACAGACACACACACACACACACACACACACACACACACACACACACACACACACACACACACACACCTAACCCTTAAAGTCACACACACCCCCACCCACCCCCCACCCCCCGCCACACTCCTTACTCCTAAGAGAGAGATACACACATACACTCTCTTTCTCAGAGTAGGCCTACACACAAACACACCCACACTCTTTCAGTGCCTGTTTGTATATGGTTGTTCAACACCAGGGGCAGTAGTGCTCTCTGTTCATCTGTACTTTTTAGTCAGTGACTTTTGAGCTATAGCTCTTTCTGCACAAGTGTTTGACTCTCTTATATTATTATTGATATTACAATTTCTTTACAATTGTGCTCACACTTGTCTCAATACCATGTCCACTCTTTCAGAACACTTAACACATTCACCATATCAACAGACCATGTGAACTAAACAGTCTAAATATTTGCATTGCTTTGATACAAAAGGAATTCAATCACCACTTCTTCCAAAATTCATGAATACCTCTCTGTGAGAGTTCACCACTACCAAACATCTGTATAACTGCAGCAAATGTTACTGTAGATGCTGTAGACAATTATACTTTGTTCAAAACAGTTAACTTCCAGTACAAAACCAAACAAAATTCTGATCAATGTTGATGGAAATATGTTGCATTTTGACAGACAAATGAAAACATACACTTGAAATATGTAAGACA
The DNA here is from genome assembly GCF_041902795.1 of Electrophorus electricus. Taxonomy (NCBI): domain Eukaryota; kingdom Metazoa; phylum Chordata; class Actinopteri; order Gymnotiformes; family Gymnotidae; genus Electrophorus; species Electrophorus electricus. The sequence continues at coordinate 29,508,875 of NC_137498.1, read as the reverse complement.
GATTATTCTGGTTATAGCAGAAGGTTACAGTTTATTGTAAATTTAAAACACTCAGTCATGATATCTATTGTGAGAGGTAATCTGACAAATCAAGTTTCTTTTAGCTGACTTGAAATATTTGTGCATGCAAAAACAGAGGAAATGGAAACACATAGTCTATGTATCTTGCAATGTTACAAGTTGTTTGCATTTTGAAGTTTATAGTACATTGAGTGACAAAGTCTTGTGGGAGAAAGCATGTGTTATATATGTTATAGTAATGGCAGCATGAGTCACTGTTGGATTAAATATTGTGTTTTAGTGGTTGAAGTTCATTTTGTACCAAAGGATAACTGATGTGCTGAAGTGTGTGTTTCAAAAGAATACTGTGAAGAGTTTTAAAGAAGTGGATACAGTATTGATATGTGTGAAAACAATACATACACACTTTCATACTACTGTGTTTCTTATTTGATGTAATTTGATCTAATATTTGTGTTTTTTGTGTATTTGTGTAAGTTTGTGTGTGTGTGGGGGGGTATGTGTGTGTGTTTGTGTGTGTGTGCATGTGTGCATATGTGTGAGTGTCTATTTGTGTGCATTTGTCTGTGACTGTCTGAATGTGTGTGTGTGTGTATGTATGTGTGTGTGCGTGTGTGTGTGTTTGTGTGTGTTTGTGTGTGTATGTGTGTGCGCATGTGCACATGTGCCAGAATGAGTGGTCAATGGAAAGAAAACAAAATGACAGAAAGGAAAACATTCCTTTTCTCTCTGCTGTGTCCATGGAAACATTTGTTGAGGTCATGACATCCTGTGGTTGTGACCGCTTCTGAGTCACAATGTCAACTGGATGTAATCATACTAGTGTACATAGACACATACAACCACTCTCATAGTGTACGGGTACAATGTATTGTAAGTGTGTATGTTTATATCAAACTGTCATAGTGCACTTTAAAAATATAAAACTACTATCATACTGCAATTATACCACAGCGGTGTGTCCACAGAGTTGTGTTTTTGTAAGAGTTGAGTGTTTTTATGTGTGCTTGGATGTTTCTGTGTCTGTTTGAATGTTTTTATATGTTTTTAGTTTTTTGAGTTTGGGTGTTTTTGTGTGGATTTGGGTGTCACTGTGTGAGTTAGGGCATTTTTGTGTGAGTTTGAGTGTTTTTGTGTAAGTTTTTGTTTCTGCACACGTTTGGGTGTTTTTGTGTGGGTTTGGGTGTTTCTGTGTGTTTGGGTGTTTTCGTGTGAGTTTTTGTGTTTCTGTGTGCTTTTGGGTTTTTCTGTGTGTGTTTGCATGTTTCTGTATGTTTTGGCAGTGCTCATTACATTGGTAATGGTCATAATTGCATACTCTTCACCTCACTGTATAAACGTAACTGCTTTACGTGTGTGTGTTTAATTGCAGCAGCTCTCTGGGGAGGCCACAGACTGCATCTTCATTCACTATACAGGGTGAAGCATCCCCTATTCTTATTCTCTTTTGATTTTGTCTTTATTTGGAGAGGAAACTAATTCCTTTCTTAACGTGTTTGTTTTAAGGATAAATAAGTGGAGTATGCTCTACTGTTGATAGGGTGAGGTATTGCATGGGGCTCCCTTGAGAGAGACACAATGAATGGTGTGAGCTTTGACCAAAAACTCTTTTAAATAAGAAACAGGATGTGTCAATGCAAAACTTACAGCCCACATGGTGAGTGGATGTGTGAGGTTTTCTGGTTGTTCACCACCTGCACCTGTGACAGTGTATCAATGGTCATTAGACCACAGTGTCTGTATTTCTTTTGAACATGTTTCTTCTTATTATTGTTTGTAAGAAATGTGCATAAAACCATGTGGTTAGTCATAAATGATGCAAATTGTCTTTATTGTACCAAGCAAGGAGGGCAAAAAGGAACAAGAACGCTGCTTTTTTTCCACTTTTTTTCTAATATTAGGATGTAAATAAAAATAAAATTAAAAATAGATTAACTGAATTTTTCATCTTATTGTAGCAGTTGCCATTACTATACGTGTTTATTTAGAATAATGCACAATTGTTATGAAAACAGATTACTGATGCACTGGTACAGAGTTCATTAACACTAACAGTCCTATAACAGTTAAGGATGGTTTAGCGTCATCAATTTCAGTTTAGTTCATAGAAATTAATTTTTGTTATCTGCGTATATTGTATTTTTTATTACTTAATTGTATGTGTGTATTAGTATTTGGTTTATTTGTTTGGTTGTTTGTTTGGATTAATTTATTTAGCATTTTAAATATTAAATACCATTAAAACTGCTAATCATTTGTTTTAATTCTAATGTTAGCAGTCATGAATAGTATTTCTTTAGGCAACCAGCAGTAGGGTGTTGGCCAGCCATCCAACAGGGCAAGAAAGAAATATAAGCAACAAATATTCTGAGAATTATTTGCAAGAAATATAATTCTGCATATAAACCACCAGTGAATGAGGTGTAATACTCTGTTTTAAAGATTAATCTTCACCTGATATGTTATATAACGCTTTATCGTCCTCATCCTCTAGCTGTTGGGTTAGCATTTTCCATAGAAAAATCTGTGCAGAATTATATTACATTTTTGCCTAATGTTAATTTAACTGAACTCTGTTGGTATTTTATATAAAACAGTGGGTTAATCCAGTAGCTGCAATGTATAAAGTCTTGCTGATCAGTGGAGAAATGTTTTCTTACTACCACTGTGTTTTTTCTACAAAATGCATTAAATGGGGTAAGTTCCCATTTCTGGACAACTTTTGATCCCGGTGTTCATCATTGTTGTCTGTTGAATATTTCATGAGGGGGCACTAGTGTTGTTGCTCCACTACCCCACCATGCCCTACCTCACCTGACTCAGCAAAATTGCTCAAAATGTTTTCCTCATTCTAGAATGTGTTGACAGAGGAGGGCATTTTCCTTCTTAATTGTGGAGAAAATGGAAATCTTTCATCTTGTGATCATCCGCAGGCTAAATAAGAAAAGACAGGACTCATTAAGTCGTCACATCATCAACCATAAGCATCTACATTAAATTATGGGAAATATTATCTTCTGCATGGACATGTGGCATATCAGTCCAAATTTTGTAAGTGATTTTGTAAGTTGTGGCAAAACTCTAAAGCAAAATAAAGAAATAATGACACTAGGTACATGTATGCTCATGTTGCATTTCTGTGCAATATCCTTTACAGAGATGACTTTTGACCTACATTTGGCACATTGCAGGTGTGGTGCTTGGTCTCTGACAGACAGCAACATTCACTGATTCCTTGCTGCATACTTTGACATGGAAGATTTCCCTGCCCTTGTCTCCAAGGTGTTTTACCTTAAAGAAGAATTGTGGTAGAATATGAGGCTATTGCAGTACTATAGCAGTGATGATTACAGTATGATTCTCTAATAGATGGTTCAGTTTTCTTGTTCCTTGGCCCTGGTTTCTGTGTAGTTTTCTTCTGTCTTGGCCCTGACCTATGTGTGTTGTTTTGTTGTGTATGGGCCCTGGTCTCTGTGTAGTTTTGTTGCTTCAGGACCCTAGTCCCTTTGTGAAAATTCCTAATAATAATTATGATTTATTATCTTCTGAACATATATGCCATATTTGCACTAAGGACTCCTACTGTGACTGTAAAACTGAAACCATGGAAATTCTTTAGTTCTTTAGAATGTTCCCAATGCTAGTCCCATGGGTCTCATGCTCTTGAAATATCCTCTTCACATGGACTTGCTCAGTGACTTATCAGGGAATCAGTGGGTTTGGGAGATGATGGGAACCTCCAAAATGTTTCCAGCTCGGGGTCTCTGGGACTGGTACCTAAAAATGGTGTGCGTGATGGTGCAACATATTCTCAGAGAAGAAATGCTGAAAAAAAGGTTTAATCAACTCAGAATATTTGTTCATATTGTCTGACTTAAAAACAGAATGTGGTTGCTAGATTTTCTTTGTCTCTCTTTAACCAAATGTAACCTACTGAACCCATTACTAATTTTGCAACAGTTTACTGATAAGGGATTACCTTACCTTTGCTCTGGTCAAGGTTTTCATGAACGAGTAACCTAAAAATCACAATGAAAACAAGCTCACCCTAAATAAGGGTTTCTTCTCCAGCCCTATGAGAGACTGGAAATGGATTAGAGGGATGTTTGTCTCACTAAGCTAACAGGCTAACACCCTGCTAATCCCACTAAGCGGCTGTTTATGTAAAAGCTTGAACGAGGAATTCCTGATGAGGCCTCTATTGACCTGGAGCTCAGACACACACACACATGCACGCCACTGTGCATTCAGATCACCTCACACACCCATGAACGTGTCAATGGAAAGATGGACAGATTGTCCCAGAGGGACTGACATAAACACACGTGCACACACACTCTCACATACACACACAGTTTTTGTTGTCAGTTTGTACACATACAGAAAGAGGGGGTAAAGCATACACAAACATATACAGTAGGATAACAAAATGCACACACTGAACAAAAACACAAACACTGTCTCCATGTAGCTTTAACAGGTATCTTTAACTTATCCAAACCAACACCTCAGAGTTCAACAAAGCTGCTCAGTTATATACAATTGCATAAAAATCTTATTCATGATTTTACATTTTCACTTATCTGAATGTTTACAACATAGTCAGAGAAACATATAATCTTATTCCCTCTGAATTTTTTCCTTAAGCATTTTCAATTAATTATTCATAAATTGTTACTTATTAGCAAATCACTCAGTTGCTACCTATGAATTATTGCATTTTAATTTGGACTTGAGAAGTATTAATTGCACATTCATCTAAAAAAGCCTTGTTAATGTGGCTTTTTGAAGCAGCCATTATGTGGTGACCTCTGATTGTCCCCATGGCAGTGTTTCTCTCTGACCCCTAAGTTAGCCATGACCACGAACAGCAGACCAATTCTCGGCCAGCAACACACGTGTCCCGCTGGTTCCAGGCTCTGAATATCACCTCAGCAGGATTAAGTTGGTGTTGTGATATCAGCGGGCTGTGTGTTTAGTATGCACAGGGGGATCTGGTGCTTGAATGGTCAAAATGCCAGTATATGGATCCAAAGGGAGGGCTAAAGATCACGTCAGTGGGCGAATGGACATGCGGGTGACGTGTCACGCAGCAGTGGACTGATCTCTGCCAGGGCATGGCAGTGACGGCCCTGTGAGGACAGCTCTGTCATTAAACACTTTGTGTGTGTATGTGTGTGTGTGTGTGTGTGTGTGTGTGTGTGTGTGTGTGTGTGTGCGTGCGCGTGCGTGTGCGTGTGTGTGCGTGTGTGTGTGTGTGTGTGTGTGCACGTGTGTGTGTGCGTGTGTGTGTGTGTGTGTGTGTGTGTGTGTGTGTGTGTGTCTGTCTGTCTGTGAGTTTCTAAAGACAGCTCTGTCATTAAACGACTTGTCCCTTCAGGCTTCAGCCAAAGCCTACTGCGGCACAGATGTCTACAGGCATGTGAGTGAATGTGTGTGTGTGTGTGTGTGTGTGTGTGTGTGTGGGTGTGTGTGTGTGTGTGTGTGTGTGTGTGTGTGTGGAGGTCAGTGGTATGCAAAGTAGATGCATAAGATCCCAAACATGCTCTTTGTGCTATCCTACAAATAGAAAATAAAAACTATGTTTGCACTTCATGTATGAATGGTGTTTAAATAGGATCAAATTGTATGCATGAGGAATTAACAAAAATATGTGAGAGTAGTATGTAAATTATGCATGCCACACATAAATCCTCATGCAAGTTCAGTTGTGCATATTTCTATGAATTTCAGTCATGAAACTACTTTTCATTTGGTTCCAGTGCAGGTGTGTTTCTCTTAGGTGTCTATCTCTTTGGTGTGTGTCTCTCAGATGCAGGTTTTAGCTAGAGGGGACAGATCCCAACTGCTCCACTCTCACTGTCTGTCAGAGGAAAGGTGTCACACTACTATACACAAGTATCACTACTCTGGAGTATACTCAAATATCACACTACTGCGCAGTATACTCAAGTATCACACTACTATACACAAGTATCACTGCTCTGGAGTATACTCAAATATCATACTACTGCGCAGTATACTCAAGCATCACACTACTATACACAAGTATCACTGCTCTGGAGTATACTCAAATATCACACTACTGCGCAGTATACTCAAGTATCACACTACTATGGACTATATTCAGGTATCTCACTGTTATGGCATATACCTGAGTACCACACCACGATGGAGTATATTCAAGTATCAATGTACACTACAATGGAATATATTCAAGTACCTGCCACAGCAGCTAGATTGAGTGAAACAAGAGAAGCCTTGTACTGTATGTGTTTGTCTCAGTAGAAAAACATCAATTTGTTTGCTTGTTTCCATGTTTGTTTGTTACGTTGGTATGGTGGAAGCTTTTACAAACTCTTAAACTTGTGTAACAGCTAAAGTAAACTATCAATCCCAAGGCTTTGTCCAGCCTTCTTCTGCCAACTGACTAATTGCTTTAATTCCAGACAATGCTTCAAAGACAGGTCTGTTACAGTGCACATGAGTACTAGTTAAATATGTGGTCCTGGATGTGTGCGTGTGTGTGTATGTACAGGAGAAATTGACTTCCTCACAGCTAAACAGTGCAGGTAGGAGTAGGGCTTGAAATAAAAGTTTCATCAGAAGTGTTGAAGTGATGTTGTCGCTTGTGGGCAAAACCTGATGAACCTTACGAATGTCACTGTTCTCTTAGACTCTCACACACACCCCACTCTGTAGAGCATTTTCACAGGAGTGTTGTCTCTCATTTAGCTTGTCCATCTGCACTAGGTAATGACTGTATATGTGAATGTTCACTGCAAGTGCTTAGGTGATGATTTCAGTTTCTGTATTTCTGTGTTGGTATACATGTGTGTATGCATTGTATGTTGCTGTGAATAATTAGAAAGTCTGTTTCTAGGGTCACAGCATGGACCAAATATTTCTTTTCAACTAAAACCATTTAGACTGTCTTATTATATATCTATATCTATATCTATATCTATATATACATATATCTATATATATATATATATACATATATCTATATATATATATATACATATATATATATATATATATACACACACACACACACACACACACACACACACACACACACATATACATATATATATATATATATATATATATATACACACACACACACACACACACACACACACACACACACACATATCCATATATATATATATATATATATATATATATATATATATATATATATATATATATAATAACAAAACGGTGGACCAGTATAGACTGAATAAGGCTAAACAATAAGGCTAAACAATAAGTGTAGACTATGGTCTCAGTTTCATTCCTGGAATAGCCTCACTTTTGCAGCTGCAGTCTTGACCCTGTGCTAACATGCCTGTCTCCCCCCATCAGCTCTTTCTCAAAGCTCTCAGCACTGCAGGAGGTTGAAAGAGTGTGCTGAACAGGAGAACACCAGCCATCACCAGACAGAACACCAGCCAGGCTCATCATAAAGCACATCTAAATGGAAACATTTCTCTGTATTTGGCCTTTTGCCTTAGTTTAAAGTGGATATATGCACTTCTCTAAGGCATTGGGGAAGAGGAGATATAAAAGAGGAGATATCAATGGCGTTACCTAATAATGTTAGAATTATAGTTTGAAAGCTATAATTATAACATTACTAGGCTGTCATTAATACTAGGCTATTGATACTAGTTTGAAAGCTACAATTATAAAATTACTAAACAATTGACATCAGCTAAATATCACCAAGCCAAAGTAATGTGAAACTACTACAGCACAGTTAAGACAACTGAGCAGCAGTATTCCATCCACACTCTTCCACATCAGGTGTGGTAGAACCACACTTCTTCCTCCTGCTGACACCCACTTTACCTATTGCCACACCTCCTTTTCTCATTGCCATGACTTCGGCATGAGGTTTATTGTACACTTGTGGTTCTCATCTCTACTCCAGGAGGCCCTGTCTACTTTAGAGTGTATCCAGCTCCTGCACACTTGATTTAACACATCCCTCTATTAGTACAGGGTTACTGTGACATGTGGAACACCACCTCACCACTAGTTATACATCAATGTCCCAGAACCACAAATCACTCTCAGAAGATTAGTTATCTATGCCCATGGTCATTCTGAGAAAGTGATGTTATGATCATCAGCCATTTTTAAATTGCTTTGCAACTAACTAGCGCTTTCGTTTAAAATAGGTGTAGGAATGGCCTGTTCATTTTGCTTAGGATTAAATCAGAAACCTGGTTTAAATCCCACAATAACACATGGGAAAGAGTGTCCATATGCACATTCATGCTTAACAGCTGCTTCGGCTGTGCATTCACGTTGGTCTATTAGAGGTACTCAACATTAGCTGCCTTACGGCAAGGCATTCTGGGAGGGGTTGATGGACAAAGACAAAACAGCTAAAACATTCAGCCCATCACTACGGTTACCCAATTTCTTGTATAGAGGGGAGGTGCCTCATTGGCTGCCTGGTGGGGGTCACCATGAGGTCAAGACAGTGTGATGGATGGACCTCTCTCTGAGTTGATCCTTCTTTTCCGCTACCCTTGCTGGCTGGCTGTTGGACTCCTGGAAGTATTCGCTCTACCCTTTCTGTCACAACCGCAGTTTTAAACTTGGTGGAGGCGATGTTCAGTGGCCTATTGTGTGTGTTCCAATAACTAGATTTGTTCCCCCCTATGGGGAGTAATGAGAAGCCATAACAACTGGAGAAGATGACAGGGCCTAGAAATTTTTATTTTTGTTAGCTCTGCATGTTGGATTTTAGCCAAATGTTTTTGTTTGTTTGCAAACAACAGCACTGGGTTCTGCAAGTAAGCTGAGGTCTTCATATTTCATTGTTTGTTGTTGTATTTTTTTCCTTTCCAAATCATATTCAATCCATATCCTATCTAGGGAACTAATTCCAAAACAATCCAAAAATTTACTACATGGAATTACAGTTACCTGAAGATGAACATACCATACAATATGTAAATATGAGCTAAAAGTGCATTTCATTGTTGATGTGAGACAAAAGTTGTACAACATAGTTGCTTTGTAGTAATTTGTTTAAAAACATGTTGAGAACAGCAGAATAATCTAAACATATAATAACATAGAATATAATAACATAATAATTTCAACACTAACAGCTTGAATGGTGCCATTCATAAACTTTGTCTATTTTCTTAAGTGGATGTTTATTTGTTTGTATGTGCTCTTGAAGAGGATAACCTATCTTTTCTACATGTGTGACCTGTGTGTAATCTCTCCTGGTCAAGAGAACAAATTCAAGAAGCCTCAATCAGTCACTCACTGTTTGATTGAAATGTGTGTGTGTGTGTGTGTGTGTGTGTGTGTGTGTGTGTGTGTGTGTGTGTGTGTGTGTGTGTGTGTGTGTATGCACATGTATGTATGCATGTGTGTGTGTGTGTGTGGGTGTGTGTGTGGGGTTGCTTTCCATGCAGTCAGCTGTACAAAATCATAGCATTTTCAGTATTTTCCTCACGTGATTATTTCAACTGCTGAAGGCTACAGGGTTGTAATGAAAGAGAGTGAATGAGTCTGAGTGCCTAATCAATGGTAAACCTTGGGCAAGAAATACACAATGAGTCTGAGATTTAAAAAAAACATATAATGAACAGAAATGTACAGTGAGCCTGAGATAAAAATACATATAATGAACAGAAATGTACAGTGAGCCTGAGATAAAAATACATATAATGAACAGAAATGTACAGTGAGCCTGAGATAAAAATACATATAATGAACAGAAATGCACAGTGCGTCTGAGATAAAATGACATCTTAGGTAGGATTAATAACCAGTTTGTTTTAGTTTCCTCCTGCTTTCTTCTTTAATATAGATTGTGGTCTATCTAGTGTATACCCATGATAATGGAGAGCTATTTCCTGTTTGATGCTGCAAATTATATTTTGTTCCATTTAGTGGAATGCATTTCATTAAATTACCTACAAACACAGCCTGCACTGCAGCATATGAAAGGGTTGATGGTATTATGAAATCTTGTATTTATTACTATCCTGGCCTGGCCTATTTATTGGACAGAGAGAGAGAGAAAGAGAGATTTTCGTAAATACATAGTAGCATACACGGGACTCACTAGTTTATATTAATCTTAAATACATACATATATGACTACTGTCTTGCGCGCTCTGCGCGTGCGCGTTGTTCTTTGCTGGCGTGAACAATTGAGTTATTCTCGTGGTAAAGTTATTTGTGCGCTTTTTTCTTTTCCTGGTCTGTGAAGGTCATTGCTATTTACAGTTCGAAATTAAATGTTCTGAAGCACTTTGCGGGAATCGGGGTGTCCAAGCAGCGATAGAATGATTCTTGAAAAATGGTTAAATATATCAAAATGTGCTTTTGAATTACATGTTGTAGGCACCTCAGGAAAGCGATGTCTGGCCAGTACTCTGCGCGAGGCTGAAAAAAATTGCAGCCGATTAGTTGCGACAACAGACCCCAGGACGCATTGACCGTGCGATGACCCGGAGTGTTTTCTCTCGGTTTAGTTCTGCTTTTGATTCAGTTGCTTCTCCCTGGTATCGAGGAAAATTAAACATTCTGCGCAATAGGCCTAGGACACATAAACAAAAAAACATTACTTTCCATATAATTTTAAATTAATTCCATATAATTATACATTTTGTTTATTTTCTACTTCGACTCTAATTGTCTCTACTACTAGTACTACTACTACTACTACTAACAACAACAACAACAACAATAATAATAATAATAATTGTGAAAACTATAAAACAATAATAAGGAAACATTATTTAATTAAGAGCAAAATGGACGATTAGTAGCTGAAGTTAATGATTAGGCCTATCAGGCACTCATATATTAACAGAATAATAATAATAATAATAATAATAATAATAATAATAATAATAATAATAATACATTATTAGTATTATTATTGTTGTATGCGTTTTAATTTGTTAATTTCAATTTAATTTCTGTTTGTTTATTTCTCTGTATGTAGTGCACTTCCTCTATTTTATGTTAACATTGCATTGCCAGGAATGTTTTTATAACTATCAAACTTTTTAAAACCGTATTGCTATAACAATAGCTATAGCCTACATCGAGAGAAAAAAAGGTCTGTGTCAAAAGCCCACATAAATTCATGTTTAACCCCCCTCTTTAGGTATTAAAAACTGTGTATATTTTATCATTATTGATATTCTTTCTTTTCAAGGACAATCTCGATTATGTTTTCAGAGTCACGAGCTTTGACTGGGTCCAGTGATTAAAGTCATGATACGGTGTTTAACGCCCGGGTACAAATCCCGAGGAATTAAGTTTGTGATATTTTGATTGATCTGGCCCATTTACATATCCTTCTTGTTCTCTCTCCCGTTTGACTGTATTTTAACTCGATTCAAAGCTATTTCTGATCATACTCTAATTAACATATTACTGTTGTATTATTTAAGTTGTCAGAGTTACTGAGAACCGAACGCTTAGCAGAAGAGATACATACAACAGTTTCAACACCACTGACGTCAGCGATATATTCCAGAAATACTGGTTTAAAAAGGGAACCGAGCTATTGGCAGTTATTTTCGCATGTATTGGCATTTTGCGTATATTTAAAATGTATATCAATCCAAACAGCTAAACATAGAAGTATGAAAGTGTAAACCTATTCCTAAGTATTTGTCGAATTAATTAACTTTTTTAAAAAGAAAAACTAAAACTGTTCAATGGAAATTTCTCGCACAGAAAGGCTCTATTTCTTGGAGATAAATAGCACAAATATGTGGACAGTTCTTTTGTAATTTCATTCACAAATAGAGTTGTCCTTTTTCTATACTTTATGAATTTTAAGGTCACGTATCAGATACAAGATAAACGAAAATATAACAGATAACACTGACAGTCACAGTATGCGAGACAACATCACAGCCCTGGTACATTCCGATTCCGCGCAGAGGCGCATATTACCCTCTTACGCAGGTGTAGTCAAGGTAAAGATGAATGATGATCATCAATCTAGGACAAATTTCACTCCTACGCACATTTTTGATGTGAATGGCGCGCTCTGTGCACACGAGGAATTAAAACATTATAACAATGAAATGGTCTTGGTTGACACAAGTAACGTGCGGAATAACTGACAAATACGCACAGTTTAATAACTACCATTAAATCGAATTTATAATATTCAGCTTTGCTCGTTTGTGTTAACAACACTGCGCTATGAATAAGTTTAAAAATGTACTTATATGTGTATGTGTTTGGGGGGGGGGGGGGAGATACTCAGAGGGGGAGAAAATTGAATCCCCTCAATCGGAATTGTCTGAATACCTCTTCCCCCCCCCCCCCCCCCCCAAAAAAAAAAAAAAAAATATATATATATATATATAAACGTTGAAAGTGCGGCTAATAATAATATAAGCGAGGCTAATAAGCTTATTCAAGTGTCAATGGCATGTCGGCTTACTAATTTCATTTTACTCGTAGCTTTTCTTATATTTTTATGTATTTGTTGTTGAATGCCCATTGTTGAATTAAGACCTGATGCAGTGTTGAATATACTCGTCCAGTCTTCAAATGACACCTACAGTTCCTGAGAGAATTTCCTGAGTTACAGAGTCCCGCTGGACTTTATATAAACAGCACAAGGAGATTTGCTTTTGTAGAGTGTTCCCAAGTAAACAAATACTAACAACCTTTATATTCGGGAAAGAATTTAGCTTTAACTATTTCCTTTCAAATCATATGCCTAGAAAAATAAGACGCTGAAGACGAGCTCCAACCACACTCACCGAGAACTGAACGCTTGCTGGCTTCAAAGTACAGTTTAATGCGGCTTACAGACACCCAGGATCTTATTGATAGTTTCGTCCAAAAGAAGAGAAGGGTATAGACATCGGTAGAAAAAGTACTGGAAAAACTCTTAGGCAGTGGGGATTTGCTCTTATTAACCAAGTTCGTCATGTCTGAATGAGCATTCAGGTCTGATATGTCATGTATCTTGAGGCCTCATTGACAGCAGTGAGGTACATGATTAGGAAATATTCTGGGTCTATCAGTAATAACAAGACGCTGGTCTTCTAAAGAGGAACTAGGAATGCGAAACTGCACAAGGGGTAACTGGCAGAGGATATTACGTCTAAAGACGGCCTTCTGTTCATCAGTCGAGATTCTTGGCGTTAAGGCTTTCTGTCCTAACTGAGGTATTGACAACTCACCAGCACTGAAGGGATCAAATGCCGATTAGATGAGAGATGATTTAATCGATGTTATTTCTCTTTCCTTTTGCCCTAGCTTTCTCTTCTGTAAACCAACAGTTCGATAAGGTTGTCATCGCGAATGACGGTGACAGCCTCGCGAATCTCTCTCCCGCGCATAAACAGGCTCAAAGTCTGCCAATACCGCTTCCTCCCCGAGGACGAGCGCGCGCGCGGACGCATATATTCACTAGTGTTAGAGAGTGCATTCCCACTGAGGATGAGCGTATTGACAAGAAAATCAATGGATTAAAGAAAGCACTGAAGTTCCCACCCAAACGGATCAGATCTTGCAAGAAATTGGGATATGGCAATAGGGATATTATAATAAAAGTGTTCATTAATGTAGATTATTTAAATTTTGTTATTTAGCCAGCGTACTCAGTTCCCTGGTAAAATTTCAGGTCATATAAATGTATATCATCCAGAGTGACATGTTGTAAGATAGAAGATACCCAAACAAGCACTGGGAATGGTACAAAGAGGCCATAAAACTATGTTGTAACAAAAAAGCTGTTTATTACACAGATATTGACCCGTATTTCTATAAGGTTTCACACTTTTTCCAAATCACGATTAATGAGCTAAAGCCATCATCCTCGACTGATAAAACTCAGCGCGATTTGTCACATAGGCTGAGTGTTTAGCATCATGCAAAAGTCACACGAAACACTAGAGCAGCTTGCTTTGTCTCCACATACAACCCCTGAGACAGAGGCTGTTAAGACAAAGTAGCCTGTCTGATTTAGGCAGATGTTACCGACAACGGTTCCGGTCTATCTCCCCCTTTAAAATAGGCTCAGTATGTTCTATTGCACTTTGACCTTCGATCCTTTGGTAAGCTATATGAGGTAGGCATTATGACGTGGTGCAAGCTACGTTCGTCCAAAGGCATTTGCATTAACACCGCATATGCCCTTTTGTGCATAAAAATGCACTTAATGGAAAAACTGACTATGGATCCAGAATCTCTTACAACAACACAATACACCGAATACACAAAACTAAGAAGAGTGCATTGTGTCAGACAGTTCCGAACATGTCCCGTTATATACTTTCATCACTGCTATAACTTTGCGGCCAGAGTTATAGTACTGGTACTTATTATCCCATCAGCAGAACACAATGATCACGCCTTTTAGCCCGAGGAGTAGGGGTCAACCGCCGAGGGTGCAGGAGACGGCGTTGACGGTGCGGAGAGAGACTTTTCGGATGCATCTTCAACCTTTTCTGCACCATCTCCCGCTTCAGACGTGGTTTTGGGCAACAGACCCTCTTTCTCGCGCTTCTTCTGCTTCATGCGACGGTTTTGAAACCAGATCTTCACCTGAGTCTCGTTCAGCTGGAGCGCAGCAGCTATCTCCACGCGCCTGGCGCGCGTTAAGTACTTGTTGAAGTGAAACTCTTTTTCCAGTTCGGTCAGCTGTTTTGTGGTGAAATTAGTGCGAACAGTGTTCGGCTGGCCACCATAACCATACTCTCCTACTTTTCCTGAAACAAAAAACAACAAAGACAGCAATTCAGTACATCCAACAAAATTATTTGTCAAGTACTGCCAAAACAGTTCACTGACATAGACATATTGTCTTTTCTTATATTTTGTCAGTGTTGTCTTCCAACTCTGTTAATTCTACTCTTAGCTTTACGTCAATGTCAAGGTTGCCTAAGGGAAGAAAAAAAACTAACCCTTATCTAATGATACCCCCCGCCAATCACCTGTTTTTGGCGGGTTCCGTTTAACTTTCATCCAGTCAAACGTCTGCGCTGTGGACGCACCATCCGAGAGAGGTGAACAACACGCCTCGAGATGAGTTACATGCAGAGGAGAGAGAGAATTTGAGCAGCCCGCCACAAACGTCAGATTTGCCTGATCCTGGCCATGACCATATGTAGCTGCCGCGTACTGGAGTTGTCCATGCAAGTGCGCGTTGCTGTTGTTGTAACCATGGCGATGATGATGGTGCTGCACAATGTTTCCGGAGTAAACCAGCGGGCCACACTGAGAGAACCCTGCAGTTGAGTCGGCGTCCTGGTTCAGGGTATAGTGATTATAACCGGCGCAAAAACTTTGAGTCCCGTAAGTTGGATGGGCACCATAGGCAACTGACAGTGTCCCGGAGGACTGGTATGAACCGGCTCGCTGTGGGTTATTTGATACAGCGTTCGGTGAGCCTCTGCCGGATATAAACCGGTCGTTCCCACTGCGGTTATTTACCGTGACAGAACACGACTGGAAAGTTGTAATTCCGTGATCAGCATGGAATGCCCTGACAGAGCAGGAGCCCCCGCCACCGCCGTCTCCGCCGCTCATCACTGAATAATCTAAGAATGTACTCATTTTGGCATCGTCCTGATCGTCTCTCCAACACTTCTGTCACACAAGGCGGTCTATCGCCAGAGTCGAACCGCCAACCTTCCGCCTCCTTCAATCAGCGGAGTATAGGGGGGGGCTGCGAGGAGGTGATATGAATGAGCAGTGACAGTCACGTGAGGCTAGTTAGCCAGTGACTGGTGGCTTTGTTGGGTCTGTAGCTTGAGTGGCCTCGGCCTGACAGGTAGTCGTTAAAGAGCAAGTTTATGTAAATTTCGACCGCTTGTCGATCACAATGACGTAGGCACACCTATTGGGTCCCGCTAGTTGAGTCGATTGATGAAACGGCAGAGCGCGGAAGTAGAGGAACTGTAGCCTGCTGTAAGGATACTGAGGACCCAAGGTGTGCATATGTAAGGACCAAAACCCTAATCCGTGTCAGAGAGCGTGAGCGTCAAATGTACCAGGTAAGATAAAACCTAGACCAGCAAACTAGGCCGAACACACAAAAAAGTCAAGCTAATTACAATTTGATCTTGTTCATGTGGGAGACTGCACGGCCGTGTTTGTGCTAAATAAGACGTGTAGTGCGCAAAAATATTAGCAAATTATTTGTTCAGGCTAGTCATACTGTCTAATTTTCACTAACGGTTTTTGATATTGTGACATGGGCTTAATTTAATATCTACATCATGTACTTACAGTATTAAAATATTTCACAATTCCCTTGTAAGAAAATATTAATCGTAATTTGAACCGCTGGTGTCTCAATAAAGGAATAATGTTGCTTCGCAACATTCAGATAGTCTACATTAATTTGCATTAAAATGTTGATTTATATAGTAGGATATGCTGAAATATTAGTAGTGATTAAGTGATTAGTTTTGAACAAATACGTAATATTTCTTGACTGAGCAAAACATCGTTAAAGAGAGGGCTGAGCGAGCAGAGGCGGAGGAGGAGGAGCTAGAATGAATGCCTGTGCGCCCCCTCTGGTTTTGAGGAGGAATAGGTTTGGGTTTTTTTTCACCATTCAAAATGGAGTTGGGTGCGGAACAGGATTTCACGTCTTCTGTCCCTGCTTCGCACATCCTGTCCGCCCCTCTCTCACCCTCGCGCGTATTCTTCATAAAATCACGCACGCGCGCGCTGACGCGTATACACACACACACACACACACACACACACACACACACACACACGCGCGCGGAAAGGGAGGGGGAGGGGAGGGGGAGGCTTCAAAGATATTTTGCCTTAGCAGAAACGTTTGCTTGAGTCTGCCATTAAGGATTTGCAGACTAACAACCTAACTAACGTCATTTGTAAATTTGTGACATGGAATAAATTTGTCTAAAATTTCATTTGCTAGGAAAGAACTATGAAATATGTACCCGAAATATTGTTTCAGCTAAGTGTCAGTATTTGAAAACGATTAAAGAATAGAAAAATATCTAACATTAATATTAAAAGTAATCATTGTTAATCGTAATTACTACTACTACTACTACTATTATTATTATTATTATTATTATTATTATTATTATTATTATTATTATTATTATTATTATTATTATTATAAGTAGTAGTAGCAGTAAGTAGTACGCCGGCAAGCATTAGTCTACATATGACCCTTAACTACACAATGTATTTTTGCTTGCAGGCCTAGATCATGTGAACCGATCACAGGCTTTGCTATAAAATTGCAATAGAAATGAGCTATTAACATTCACCACCGCAGCCTCTGGTCTTGCTCCAAAATAGTCTCAAACCATCTAAGAATAAGAGACAAAAATGGGAATGGTCCTTTATTTGTGCAGACGTCACTACTATTGTCTCTTGCTGTCAGTTTGCATGAAAGACTTTGATTTATGAGTCTGGCAGCAAGCGAAACATCCCAGGCATTTCCCCGCGCGGTGCCAAGAGCAGAGCCTCGAACAAAGAGCACAGTCGTAGGACGAAGCAGCCATGTTGGGTTTTACGATGTAAGATGAACGTTTCTAATTTTGACAAATAAAGTAACAGTAGACCACCACGCACATGCTGGAAGGTCTCGAGTATGTGCTTTTGTTCTGGGTCCTTATCGTTGCCAAGAGGACAGATCATCATTTCTAGACATTTAAGAATTCCATCAAATAAACGTGTAATTGGGAATTTTTTCCCTCCCCATTTTTCCATACTTGTCATTAAACTCTGGACAACCTGTGTAATTAAAATTATGTATTGAAAGCAGAAACACATAAGGCTGCGAGTTTGAAACCTTCACACTAATTTTGATGGTGTAGCGTTTACTATTTATTTAGATTGTGGTACTAATTGCCATATATATCTTTATAAATGTTTACCCGACTGATATGTGTGGTCTTGGTGTCATTTGGCAGTGGCAAGTAAATGTGTCAGTCCAGGTGCATTTTATTAGGTCTATTGAATTATCACGAATAGCCTTATGCAGTAACACATTTATCTGTTCTCAAAAGTTGCCTATACTGTACACGCTTTACAAGGAAATGTGTAACAGCCTATTAATTTGCATGCATATAAACGTCAAACACGTTATTTTAAAAAGACAGATTTATTCTAACAAAAATATCTCATACAAAAATAAAACGATGAAGATACACGTCCATCTTTTCCACTTTATCGCGCAGGATTCAAATCTATTAACTTGCTCTATACAGTTTACAGATAGCTTGTATAGCATTCTTAGTATTCAGGAAATCTTACCTTTGATCATTTCATCATAACCTATTTGGCAGTGGTGACCAAATAAAAATGACACGTGATAAAAATGTCAACTTCTGACGAAAGTTATTCCAGTGTTCCTGTACTCAATAGCTAAGATGCTGCAGATCGATTGTACTTAAAGCATCGGTAAAAACCCATAATTTATCCGTCGACAGGTCCTCTGGGCTACCCATTGATTCGGACAGCGTTGGTGAAGCGCCATCGGACAGATGCAAGCACGAGTCCGCAGAAAAATTTTGGAAATCCCTAGAAGACCCATCCAGAGCTAGAGGGGAGCTACAGTTGTCCGAGTTCGCGGAGTGGGGTCTAAGGCCTAGTGTAGTTCCACATTTCGTGACTGTGAGCGAGGGATTGGAGATGTTGCTAAGATTCCTGGTAATAAAACCGAGAGACGATATGGAAAACTTTTGAGAGTAGTTGTGGGGCTTTTGAGAAGTTGATAATGACTCCGGTTGAGAGGAACACAATTCCCTATCTAGGAGATGTGCCGAATCTTTACCCAGACTAGACTCAAATATAGAACTCTCCTCGTCGCTCTGAGCACTGCTGTCTTCGCCGGTGGCTATATTTCTCAGCTTTTCTCGAGTCTCTTTGGTCTGGGTCTGCCGTTTGTGTTTCATACGACGGTTCTGGAACCACACTTTGACTTGGCGTTCAGTCAGGTCCAGCAGCGCCGCTATCTCCACGCGGCGAGGTCGGCATAAGTACTTATTGAAATGGAACTCCTTCTCCAGCTCTAACAGCTGCGTGTTCGTGTAAGCGGTCCTCAGACGACGCGAGCCTCCCCCTCCAACGGCCAAAGTGACCTCGGGAAGCTCGACAGAACCTGAAATAGAAGGAGTGTATCCACAAGCGTACACTTAACGTTATAAGCATAGATACCCACAAGAATATTAATATACTGTGTTAATAAGAATAGATAAGTCAAAATAAATTCGGAGCTATTTATCTATTCCTGAAAGGTGCATCAGTTACGGAGTAGAGGTCGGCATTATTGTTGTGGTCATCTGAAAAATTCCCATATGAGAATATAGACAATGTGGCAGAGATTCCACAGGATCATATATTACAACGACAAGATATGTGTTTCGTACTCCGGTCCACTCGTCTTGGTTGTAATGAATGTACGAGCAGTTCCATGCAGGACAACAGTAATCCATCATTCTTCATTGCTGTCAGATATCAAAATGTATTTGGGATTTCTGGTTACAGAAAGTCAAGATAGGAAATGTAGAATTTTTAATTACAGAACTTTTATTTTTAGGAGATAATTGCTTTAGATGGATTGCTGTTGTAAATCGTTGAACTGAGGAAAAATCACTATTATCATTTTATTACCCTTCTCCGTATTCTTACTGGTCATAATTCTCACATCATACTCCCTGTCCCCGTTTGCCCCTACTCACCTTTAAGGGAGAAGTATGCGGCTCCTGTAACCGTTTTCGCTGCGGTGGCTGTGTGTGTACGAAGGGAATTTTTCCCGGAGGCCTTCTTTTCGCGCATCCACGGGTATTCCGGGGGCAGCGAAGCAGTGGGCAGTGGGCTGCCCCCATTCAGGCTGTGCCGGGGTCTTCCATGGCGTGGCTGGTTCACTGGACCTAGGCTAGGGATAGTGTGCTCAAAGGGAGGCGGGATGAGCGGGTGTGCGAGCGCTGAGTCCTTGATTGATGATCTCTGAAATGACTCGTCGACAGGGGGAAAAGACGTCAGGCACTCCGCGAGCGACGGCCGACTATTGATGAAACCCGTTTCACGCTCGAACTCGTAATTCATGGCTTCCCTGCGCTGCCTCGCGAGGAGCGAAAGTTTGCCTCGCTGCAGGTACTATCAAAAATGTTACTTCGATCAAGAGATAATAAGGATGATATCAAATATCCCAAATGTTATTTATTTTGTGATATAGTTATTAAAGTCTTATGTGGATCGTTACACTATTAAACTATTGAATTCATGGAAACATGGTTGAAATTGGACCGAAAGCCTGTCACATGATTGCCACTGCCCAATGACAATTTGGGGTTTAATCAAAAGAATCCACTGTCTGAACGATCGATCCGGAGGAGCCCTGTAAACAACGCCTCGCCCTGGAGGGAAGTTGCTGTTTTATTCACATCGGTGTTGTGTGTTTTTTTTCAGTAAATAATGCGATGGCCCTTTGCTTTGTGGTCATCAGGATCAGAATCTTTTTTCCTCTCGTAGTAGCCTGCGCATCCCGGTGTGTCGGGACATGAGCATGTCCCTCCTCACTTCACGGCTATTGTTGCACGCACCCGTGCACACTTCTTATGTATTGTTTCAAAAAATGTCAGGAGAGTAGGCGAGCACCCACACATCAGCCTGGCCGTCCACGCTACGCCTGCTCCGATTAGAAAAGTCAGCCATTCATCTCCCACATCCTGACATGACACAACTCCCACATTTCAGGCCAGCTCCTATTACTCTCTCTTACTCTTTAGCTAACATATGCACACATGTGATGCACATAGGTTACCCTCACAGAAATCCATTTATGTGCATGTTTACATAACCATGTGGGCAATTTTTGCACCTACAAACTCAAGAGTTATAATATAAAATACTATAATAATAATAACAATGCTAATAATAATAATAATAATAATAATAATAATAATAACAAAGTGTTACATAAGCGCGAAAATGTACCTCTAATCAGTGCACGTAATTTATTTAAAAATTTAATTAATGATAATCACCACATAATCACTACACCGATTCCATTATGTCCATTATGAAGGATGACATTAATTTTCTTGGAGACCGACAGTACATTTAAGGAAAAAATCAGTATATTATATTTACAGCTAACTTGGCAGTGAGAAACCGAGATCGAATGTTCACTGAAGTTATACATCTAACGTCAGTTCTTGCGTATTACGTTCCTCTGTGATTCACTCTACACATCAAAGCTTTATTTGTTCCCCTTTCCTCCATTAGGAGATTAGTGAGAGGGTTTGACGGTACAATATCAGTAAAATAAGGTGATAATTACAATGAACATTCTTGAGTAGTGTTGCCGTAGAGGTCTTATCATGCTACATAAACGTTAGGACTGAAGGTCATGTTGCCAGATATATGTAGTGTTACGAGGCATTTATTATTCCATGCATGCATATTTGTATTATTAACACAACAGCCTACCTAAGATGGCTTCATAGGAAACGTAATATAAAGAGCCATTTTTCAACACTGATTTATGGAGAGTGCGGAGTATTTTTTAAACGTGCAGTGGAAAGAGCACGCGGGCCTCTTGCAGTTTTAGTGCTTATATACTAAACAAAGAGTCATGGAAGCCTGCGTGCGATCAATCTTACTCGCCAAAAGGTCTGACAGCCTCGTACCCCCACAACACATTTAAACCTTCTAACTCCGCTCGAGATCAAATACAGCCAGGAAGAGAGGCAGAGAAGTTTCTATTACATATGCTCGCTTCTGTTTCCCTTTCTCATGCACATACACTCGCGAATTATCGTTTGGATTTAACTCTATCAGAGGCGCAATACACAAACGGTGAGTAGCCTAATCCGACGCGCTCTGTAGTTCTGTTTTATATTCGGTGTAATTCTTGGCGGATATTTGGAAGAAGAAAAAAAAACACTCCAGGTCACAGTTTTCGTTTAAGTAGACATTCAGAATTTTTAGCAAATCTTTCTTAAGAGGGTTTTAAAGAAAATTTAAATTTTGGATGTATGTGACTGGGAGGCTTTCAGTCTCGCGCAGATAAAAACACGGAAAACATTACCAAGAGTTTTTTTCGCAATACTTAACCGTGTTGCCATTCCATATTAAGTCACGTCTTAATGAAACTAGTTTCATTTCTATTGCTGTATCCTTTATTAGTCACCCCTTCTGTCTTTGTGGTCTCGTGCACACTAGGGATCAGTTACTCTGGCTCTCCCTGCTAACCATATGCCAGAAATTGCGCGAGGCCATGGGTTGACTGCTGGAAAAAAAATCATATTCGACCAATGCAAATTGTACATTGTATTGTCGCTTCTATGTGTCGACAGTAAACGCGGATAAAGTACTAATAATGTCATCAGACTGTTAAAAAGAAATTTTCCCTAAAGTTTATATTTCAAATGTGACATCACGTTTAATTTGCACTTACAGTAATTATAAGAAATACTATGCTTGCCCAAAAACAATTAATCTCCGGGAACAGACGAGCATATTATTTTTATCTTGTCCTTTTTAAAATTCCGAGTTACCTAGAGATATGCGTAAATAGAGTAGCCTGAAATAAAATAGGTGCCCAGAGATGTAGATATTTTGTAACCAATTATTTAGATGGTGAGTGTTCAACTTCAAACATTAATGTACTTTCCCCTCGCGTTGGCATGTGTTCATATGGCCGATGGCACCATCTTAAACAGGCGTCTGCGTGTTACAAATGGAATGGTGGGAAAAACACAGTTTAACCTAATACAATGTTTTAGTTGATCGTTACGGGAATTTTAAATATTTCTCATTTTAAATGCTTCCTCTCTTCCAGAAGCCGCTCGAGGGCCAGGCTGGCTGTGACATTATAACGGATGAGTTTCCTCGGAGGACCGAGACCTTAGCGCTAGAGCTGTATTTACAAAGCAAGAAAGACCCGAACGTCACACAGTTAATGTGTAATAATATTAACGTATTGTGCTGTTTTTAAAGGTAAATCTACTATGTAACGGTACAGAACTTTTCGTGCCACTGTTTTTTAAAAAGCCAGTTTGCAACAGTTGCTATATTATTATTATTATTATTATTATTATTATTATTATTACTATTACTATTACTATTATTATTATTATTATTATTATTACAAAAAACAAACAACAAAAAAAAAAACCGATACATTTACTGAAATGTCGGTTTATCTTATTTATTTCTTAAATTTCTTCAACTGGAGCAGCATGGAATGTATGACATTGAAAGAAATTTAAGACAAATAAAATTAAAATGTCGGATATCTAGTTGTTGTCTTTCTCTCGATCATTATTGCATGATGGTGTTTGACTTCTATCAAGTAACCTAGCCTGTTAGCACTGGTCAGTTGTGCTTCAGTATACACATAACCAGAGAATAATGGCCATCTCTGTCTTGCCTTTTCCCTGGTTTTCGGGGATCGGCAAGATAATACTGGGACTCCATAGTCCACTGGAGTAAAATAAATAAAGACCTGCACGAGCTCGAGCAGTTAGCCTGCTGGACGAGCGATTCAGCTCGCGGGTAAATCCTTCCTCAAGTGCAACAAAATGCAAATAAGAAAAATACAACAAAAGGAAAAAATCTTGGATTGAGGACAAAGATCTTAAAAACTCAACTTTGAATTCACATTTAAAAGAGAGAAGCAAAATGTGTTCACTATACCCTGCTTGTTTTTTTTCATATATATATATATATATATATATATGATGAAATAAAGATAACATTAGGCATATATGTGCTGTCGCATGGAGCCCAACACGGGCCACTAAGGCTGTGGAACTATAACACTATATTTAAAAAAAAAAAATACTAAACTACTTCATTCAAGAAAATTATAAGAAACAAAACGTAAGATTGACTGTGGCGATTGAGCAGTGAAGGGCACGCGCCAGTGAACAGAGAAAGCAAAAGGGGGAATAATCCCAGACTACAGATGAGTCAGTTTAGGCGCTTCTTGAATTCTTCCCTGAGAGTAGTGCGGTGTAAGGTCCGTGTACGTGCACGGAGCTGGCTCGCACGGCCCACGGTGATGGCTGTTCCCCATGGTAACTGCACCGTTGTAGTCGATATTGCCATGCGGAGGCTGTGAGAGATGTGTTAGGCCAAACACTGAGGCTCCCGTGCTGCCCATGCTATCCATGTAGTTTCCATTGCCACCGACATACACAGGACTGCCCTGCACATGCGTCGCGTAGTTATTGTTGCCTTGGAGATGGTGCGTATCGTACTCGGGCGTGGCTGCGCCGGTCCCCGGATACCGCTTCTGAGAAGGCGGGCAATTGCTTAAGGAAGTGTTAAGAGTTGGTGGATATGACGTAGGAAGGTTGTATGCGTTAGACTGAGATTTCCTATAGGATGTTGGGGACGGTGCATCGTAGGGTACGCTGTTTACCATCGAATGCACTGAACCTAAATATCCACCCCCTCCTCCTCCCACTCCACCTGAAGGCGGAGGAACAGGGCTGTGCGGGGACTGTCCTCCAGGTGACGGCAACATCCCGAGCCCTTTCTGGTCTTTTTTGTACTTCATCCTGCGGTTCTGGAACCAGATCTTTATCTGGCGTTCTGTCAGGTTGAGTAGATTAGCCATCTCTACTCGTCGCGGGCGGCAAAGGTAACGGTTGAAATGGAACTCCTTCTCGAGCTCCACCAGCTGTGCGCTCGTGTACGCGGTCCGGGCACGTTTTGAAGCGGCGGAGTGTGGCGGGCTCTTGTCTCCAGTACAGCTTTCTGCTGCTCAAATACAAAGAAGAGACTAATCAGCACAATGTAGGCTGCTAATATAGTGCAAAAATATAACTATATTTTGAATGTCTTCAGAAATAAGCATTAGCGAAATATATACATTTTGGCTTCGGTTCAGAGTCATTCCACGATGAAAAAACAGCGCCCCTAGTGGGACAAAGACATTTTAATGAAATCCTGCCTTGTGTGGTACATTTAATGCATTGTAAAAACATTAATAAACGTTATTGCTGTAATTGCACAGCACAAAATATATTTAATATAATAAACTTGTTGCTTAGAGCGTTTTAACACACTACATTACACACTACAGAGAGAGAGAGAGAGAGAGAGAGAGAGAGAGCGAGAGAGAGAGAGCGAGAGAAAGGAGCACGAGATAAAATCTACCCAGGAAGAGAAGCAGCGAACGTCTTGACAGCTTCTCTTATTTATGCTATACGGTTGTGTAGTTCCTTATGCACACTACACCTGAACTGGCTTGTTTTATCTTGTCGTTTCATTTTTGTACTTAGCTTTTACTTCTGTTTTCATAGTTCCCTTCTAGCGTGGATTAATACATAGCATACTAGCCAAGGTGACAAAACGAAAGTTTCCAAACAAATAAACATTATATATATATATATATATATATATATATATATATATATATATATATATATATATATATATATTTATATTTCTTTATTTATTTGTGTATATATATATATATATATTTATATTTATATTTCTTTATTTATTTGTGTGTGTATATATATATATATATATATATATATATATATATATATATATATATATATAGAGAGAGAGAGAGAGAGAGAGAGAGAGAGAGAGAGAGAGAGAGAGAGAGAGAGAGAGAGAGAGAGAGAGAGAGAGGCTTTGCAGCCTAAATGCCCTTAGTTGAAACTGTGGATCCGGAATACATTTAATCGAAAGGACTACACCAATCTCTAAAAAATACGATGACAAATTGAAACAGGTGCCTGGTTTGTTTATTTTTGTTGTTTATGGCTACTCTAGCACAGCGTGAAAGCTCTCTACAAATTACTGTCTAATATACAAATTAGGCCTACATTTTAATTTCGCTTTCACCTGTAACCATAAAATCACGATTTTACAAAAAGTATTTTTTATTATTCTTGGAAGCGCCCAATTATTATCGCACTTTATATTGAAAGCAAATATTTTGGTTCTTTACACAGGACATTACACTTTGTCTCACAACTACAATATCGACTAAATTAATATAATATTTAAGTTTCAAAAATGTCTACTGTAATATTGAGGGGAACGATAGATTATTTATAAGTGTAGCCTATATACTCGATATTTATAAACCTATCATTTCAAAGTCTGCCACTTATTTCAGAGTCTCGGTGTTCCAAAAACGTTATTATTAGACTACACGCAGCAATAACCTTGCCAATAGCCAGATTATGGACAATTACAGGCTACATGCCGCACTGGACAATCAAATTCTCGTGCTACCGTCATCTTTTACGTTATCTTACACCTTTTCAAATGTATGCCAGTAACAAATGTGGGGCCATACCTCCTAATTACTTACGACTGATTTATTAAATACTAAACGTCATACTAAACTTATGCCACAGTTTATAATTTTTTCGTGCAGACTTGCTAACTGTTAGAATCACCTGAACTGGTGCTACAGGATTTCTGTTTGGTGTTCTGACGTGACTCCTTCATCCAGGGGAAGATTTGCTTCCGGGTGGCCGATGTTGGGGAACCTTGGTTCTTAGCACTGTGGCCATTGCTTGAGTTTTGGGTTAGGGCACTGGGGGACGGCGCCCCGACGGACACCGTGGTGGGCTGATCACCGTCGGGTGCTGGGCTCTCCTGAGTGCCTTCGCCCTGCACGCAGCCTTCTGTGATGTCGCTGGGTTTGTGCAGCGTCGCGGAGCCTGCCGGGGACTGTAGGGAGCAGGCTGGTCGAAGGTAGTCACTATCCACGTGAAGATACTGCTGCGGATTGGCATCATAACCTAAGCCATTCGCTCTTTGATAGGAGTAGCCGCTGTAAATTGCCGAACTGTCGTAGTAGGTCGCCTTTTGCATCTCGCCGTTTCCCAGTGTTTATTTCACTAGCTGACAGGGTCCTGACACCGTTGTAGAAGAACATTGGCACAACGTGGTCACGTGACTCCCCTCCGCCAATTGGCTCCTCGGGTGAACCTAAGGCGAAAGGAGATACGGTGGGCGAGTGAAATAGGCCCTATCCATCTTACTTTTCAAAGCCTGGCTGACACTGAAGAGAGATCGGGAGGGTCGGTCGCCACTTACCTTATGGTGGACTGCAACAATAGCCAAATAACCCAGCCAACATAACACCATGAACACTGACAATACATAGGCTATATTCAAAAAGCATTAACAGCCATGGTCGGAAACTCCCTGTCCTGCTATAATAAAACTTCCCTGATAAGAACCTGTGTATATAAGTTACATACACGTGAGACAGCTACATTTTCTCTGCGAAACACACTTAAACTAACCACCCCCAAAACAAAGTCCGTTATTTCAGACGTTAGCTTGTGCCCGTTTTTCCAGTGTTGTGTGTAAGTATCTGGAGCATATTTTCTGTGTCCCGGCCTCTACGTGCAGGACTGAGCTCTATAGTCGGGAGAACCTCTTCCATTCCCACTCTGAAGCCTTAGCCCGCGCGCCACAGCTGTCCGTGACACCATAACGACCGCATTCCCCACCTTTCGCGAAGGCACAACAAAGATGGATGGCGGTCCTATGGGAAACCTGAAAAACCGGGCGTGCGTCTCTATGACCACGCCGTGAACCTTTCCTCGCCAGCCCATAATAATGGGTGCTGTCGCGCCTATACAGCACCCGCTGATGTATGAGGATTACCAAGTTAGGGAGAGAAGCAGATCAAGAGCCCCGTCAACTGATGGCAGGCGCATTTACGTATGGCATTAACTACAGCTAACCCATTAACGGAAATTACACAAAAATCAAAATACGATCTACATAGTAGACAAAACGTACTGTCTATATTGATAAGTCATAATAAATTCTAACCAACAATTGGAATGAAAATGCTTAAGCATTAACAGTGTCAATATGATAGCAAATGAATATAGCCTACTCTGTCCTGCCGTTGAGATGTCTTTAAGTACAGTTATTATATACCGTAATTTTACCAAAGATTTATACTACAAATTACTGAAGAATTTCATCCATTTTTTTTCCTACGATTTCTGACATTTTGGTTAGTCCTAATAGGTTGCATTCAATTTCACATAAATGCTTAGAAACAGAAATATATAATCAAGGTGTCCCTATAAGCTACAATTGAACATATGAAAGCATCAGCGCTTATGCATTTCGGACCCAAACTGTAGACTACCACAACAATATGGCCAACCTGTAACCTGCGAAAAAATAAAATAAATTATTATTATTATTATTATTATTATTATTAATAATAATAATAATAATAATAATAATAATAATAATATAGTTTTCTATTTAATAATATTCTTATTATATGGGTAACACAATGGAAACACGTGAGAACAGAAAACAGCTCTCGCAGCAGAAGCTGCTGGAACACAACAAGCTGAAGCAGCAGAACATAAACACTCATAAAGTGAGAAGAAAGGCCTTTTCTGTTTCTACACAAGCCATCCAAATTTGGCCCACATCAATTTTCTCTCTAATGCTATCTATACAGACAAAAGCTGTGAGAAGAGCGAGTCTCAGAGCATAGAGAGCCCCGCTGCCGCGCCGGGTGAAATCTGGTTTGCCTGTGAGTGAATGTGTGCATGTGTGAGTGTGAACTCTCCCTGAACCGAGATTTTAGTCGCGCGGTCATAAATCACAAACTCCGCCATTTAACAGCCACGCGAGAGCTCTGCTTCTTGCTCGCTTACCTTCCACTCTGACGAGCAGTGCGCAGCACGGCGCGAGCTTCTCTCATTCAGCGGCAGAAATCGATCAAACGCGGGTCCAGAGAAAAGTTAATTCGAGAAGACAGCAACAAAGCGCAAGCCATGCTTGGAAGAGTCATGGGAGACAGCAGCTGTAAAAGGAAGCGGCGAATCACACTCGAGCTGGAATAGAACTCAAAAATTCCTTTCTTGTTGATTTTTCCTTTTTCCCAACCGTTGAAGACCAGTAAAACCGCGAGATTACAAAAGCAGTTCCTTCTGCCCCGGTCATGCAAATAGGCCGCTGCCCATTCGCTTTAATTTACAGATGAAGTGCCCGTGTTCTAACGCTCGTTATTAAATCCGGCCATGGGCTGCGCTTAAATGAGTCCTGCAACATACACATTCAGACACGCTAACGCGCGCACACATTCGCTCGCACACTCCAGTGAACTCCCTCGAAACAGCGTCACCACAGACAAGAAAAATTATGCAAATGAAGTGGCGTCTTAAACCTAACTCCCTAGTTCTCCCTTGTAAGCGTGAATAGTTCATAGCTCATTAAAAGTATATAATGACCCCAATGGAATTTTGAGCACGTTTTCGGAATAACTAAAATCTGGTATGAAGGTCATAAAAACGATTTTAACATTTCTAATTTACAGTAAACACCTCTTTTTTTCTACTACCGGTGCTCCAGCTGGTAACCCTAAACCAACTTCATATCATTTGAGGCAATGTATCTTACACGTAATCTGATACATAGTTATATCTCGCAAGAGCAACACACATTAATTTCACTGTCGATGTGAAATTTACGTGCATTGTCAGGTCAAGCGACAAAGACAATATATTAAGGACAACGTAAAATGAGATGATTTCGGAACAATTGAATGATGGTGAATCATTTTATTTAATATGGCAACACGTCTTCAAACAAACGAATTTTCAGAAGTGGGTCTAGTGTTGCATCTCGGCCAAACATTTTTTACGCCTCCCAAAAACAGCTGTAAACAGGACTCTTTACCTCTTACAAACAGGGGAAGACAGCGAACAGAGAACGAGTTTTGGAGCGCGTGGGCTGACGCGTGGGATCCTAAAAATCCTTGAATGTGCATTTTTTGACAGAGTCAGCATTTCTGAACAAAAAATAAAGAATTATTTACGTAATTGTTTATATTAAACTGATGACTCTGGGATTTCTTTGACGAGTCACTAACTGTGAGGTTAAGTGTCAATAAACCAGTCAAGAAGCCTCGTGATATTCCATTACAGCAGACAAAGAGTTGAACGGGTATTTCATTAAACCTCGGCTCCTTACTGCCACGTCGCAGTGATTTAGTTAAGGCAGTAACACACGAAGAAGATATTTCTTGAGGAAGTGTTCAAAGAGACGAGTTTATAATGAAAAATTGCATCAGTAAGACAAGTGGAAGAGAGCAAATTATTCATAGGGATAGTGTGTGTGGGGGGGGGGATGTTTGTGTGTGTGTGTTTGTTTGTTTGTTTGTTTATGTGCGTCAGCCTTTATTAAGAAATATAAGCGAACAATAAAAAGCAAACTTACAGCAATAATCGATGAATGGCACAAGCGAACTTACCTTGGAAGGTGCGTAGACTCTCGCAGGCCTATGGCTGGATCTGTTTCATTTAGGTGGAATTCTGCGGGAAAAAAAACAAAATGAAATTAAAAGCTTGCATGCAAAGCCATAGTTGCTTTGAATAAATGGCCGAATCTCTTTGTGAAGTGTTGTAAAGTAGTAAAGTAGTGTATTGACTTCGTTTCATCAACATTATAAAAGTAATAATCTTAAAGATTTGAAATATATTAAATGCACCCCACAAAAACTGGTTTTAACAACAGTGGTAGTATGCATCATATGATTATAATCTAATAAAAGAGAATCAACACTTTGCTTGATCACATACAAACTAAACACAAAGGCTAATATCAAAGTAAAAGCCAGTTTCATATTAAATGAATCAGTTCGTAATTATTACAGTTGTATCGGTCTACTAAAACGAACAATAATATGCAAAATATACGTTTATTTTACATTAAAACTTAAACTGAAAAAAAAGGTTGCAAACCAAACAATGTAAACATTCTGATGGTCCACATTAGACAATACCAATGGGATTAACATAATGTCGGAGTTCAAAAAAATAGAAGCAATTGCATAAAACTATTGAAAATGCATCCACTGTACTTCTTTCTTTCTTTCTTTCTTTCTTTCTTTCTTTCTTTCTTTCTTTCTTTCTTTCTTTATTTATTTCTTTCTTTCTTTCTTTCATTTATTTCCTTTTTGTCTCCTTGCTAGCGAATTTGGATCGAATACTCATTAGCTCGTGAACAGCGGCTGCCCAAAGTCCCCCAGCCCATAAATCAAGGCTCGAGCGCCGTGACCTCGGCACAGTTGCGCGCTTCTGCACGATACTCCGTCTTGCATTATATCCTCGTTTCCCTTGCGAGCTCCCACATCAAACGACCCGCCACTGTTCCAGTGAGTTTTATTCGTTGTCTTGTGATTTATTTTTCCGGAGAATATCCCGTTTACACACTCTCTACAAACAAGTATGTTTAATAGAACATAACCACACACTAGAGTCCCAGAATAGGAGACATACTCAGCAGTTAGTAATTATTTAGCCTATACAAGCAATAACTGAAAAGTAAAATCTTTCTCAGGTGGCAAAACGACACAGGCCAGGAGACCTACATAACATTTTAAAATACAAAATATAAATGCCTTTGAATTAGTCAGGTTTTATCAGCTGCTTCAGAATATAAGATAAATCAGAACATAACCAACACGTTAAAACCAAACAATAATTTTTAAAAATAAGTAATTGTATAACAGGAAAACGTTCATTAAGCCTTATTAGTTTAACTGAATAAAATGGGACCGAGTAAAAAAAAAAACCTTTTACAAAACATTCATTTGGCCGATTTTATTTACAAACATCAAATAGGCCACGGCCGCTCCTGACAGTCAGTACACTCCTACGTCAACATTTAAGAAACAAAGTATCGGTCATACAACAAATAGAGGAATCAAATAGCCCAGTCAACAGATTCCAGGTGGAATACCGGATCGAAAGCTTTTGAATCCTGGTTTGAATTTTGGTTTAGAAATAAAACCAGTAGCAGTTGTCCAAGATAAATGACGCCAAGCCTGAGTACACTTGGCTCTGTTTCATAAGCGTGCTGCATGTGTAACTCTGATTGTTACAACATCTGTACTGTAATGAGTAAATATCGATTAGATTGTAAAGTAATCCTAACCTCATGGATAATCTTAGGCTCGGCTCTGTCATTCTCTGTTCTACACAGGTCTACTGCCAGTGACCTTTTCCGTGAGCTGCTATAACGCACGAGAGTAAGGAACAATCAACGGAAATACCTCAAAATAAAATCCATCCTCCTCGCACACAGGTCCTCACTCCTCGTCCGTGAAGAAAAACATACTAGTGCATGACATATAATACCGTCCACAAAACGAGCCTCTGGCCTGTTTCTCTAACCCTGTTTTACCCTTCTCTCTATCTATCTCTTCTCTCAATGTATCTTTCTCCCCAGTATGGTTCACAATGGCCCGACCCCACTCTCGTGAAGTGGGTTCGCATAGTCAGCACCATATCAGACCAAGGCTTTCCAGCACGCGCTCCCCCCAACCCCTAGCCATTATTTTGCACCCATATTATGCGCCCTGCTCACGTGATTCACGTGGTCTAACTTAAAAACCTTTATTTGAATCTGTGAATCATTAATGGGGGCCGTCTGGCAGGCAGACGAAGGGAAGAGCGAGCGGTGAGTGCTCGTGGTCCCGTTACTTCCGCTCGAAACTTCGGATTACGTCTGAGGTAGTCTTTTTCTGTGGCGTTTGAGTTCGTTGATTTCTTTTAACACCTCGCATTAAATGAACTTTTTTTTTTAGGTGACTGTGTGTAATGAGGTTGTTGTTATGGTGGAAGTGGTGTGTGTGTGTGTGTGTGTGTGTGTGTGTGTGTGTGTGTGTGTGTGTGTGTGTGTGTGTGTGTGTGTGTGTGTGTGTGTGTGTGTGTGTGCGGCGCGGGATGTGGTTGCGGGTGGTTGTTAAAGGTGAGGAGTGCCCCGGACGGTATATGAATGGATGTAATGAGTGGAGGGACTGGAGCTTTTCTGCGCGAGGAAATCCCTGTTTTATGGCTGGCATGCAGATCACTCAACATTGGCGTTTCTTCCTTTTATCAGGCGCTAAAGGGGCTTCCAGTTTGTTTTTTTTCGCATTGCTCACCCCCACCCCTTCCCTTTCTTATGAACGGAAATCATGTGCCCTCTTTGTATGATAGCAAAGGAGTACGTAGCTATCCAACAGAAATATGTGCAAAATTAACGTAGAGTTAATGCACTCGAGCGCAAGGTGGCCCTCTCCCGGTCATAACGGTCTCTATTTTTGTCGTTTTACTGAAGCGCCTGTAAAAAGGTTTAAACCTTTAAAGTCCAAAATGCAAAGTGCCCGAAACACAAGCTCTCCAGCAATACCGCGGTTAAGCATTTCAGATCAACAGATAAACCTGAAAAGTTCAAACCTTGCACGCTGTGAATGGCTGGAGTCGTGTATGAACTTGAAGTCCAGCTAATATCGCAATACAATAGAATAATGACAAATATTTCATGTAAGTTAAATAATCTACAAAGGAGTAACGATTAAGGCAAAATGAACAAGAAAACAACTGAAAGATTGGTGAGGAATGACCTGGCCCACGAAATATGTGATGTGCCACTTTTTGGCGCTTGTGTTCAGGCAACAGTTTTCAAACCGCAGGCTCGTCCAGCGGATGTGGTAGTCCTGAGCACCATTAATCAACTCACTTGGGCATGGAACCTCTCCCCATTCTCCAGCGTTCCTTTGTCCTATGAAAAACTTTAAACCAAAGTAAGAAAAACTTTATTTGACATAGTTGATTTTTACCTTTCGGGAAGTCATTTTAATGGTGTAAAACTATACTATCATTACTGTTAAAAACTCTTTAAGCAGAATTTAGAGTCCGACGGTGCCTACGACTTTGTAAAGATTTTATGAAGCCTAAATCCAGATTTTCACGTAATGAATTTTCTTCTCATAAACTGGGATTATATTTTGGGCTTCAAACATTCCCAAATTATTTTTAATTAGTGGATGTAAAGTTATTGTTTTTGTTTCTACTGAGTACTATACCGCGCTTGTCCTCTAAATCTGTATGCTCGCGGCGTCAGAAGAAGCTTCTTAAGTCCTTTAACCCGATACATTACTCGATACGTTTTCACTGTCTCACCTGAAAATAAATGACAACTTTACACTTAAATGATCTGGCTGGCAGATGTTCAGATGGATGCATATTCAAGCGTTACAGACACGTGTTGGCCTACGGAGCATTGCAGATTTCTTCCCGCTGTTATTCCGTCAACAGATTGTTACACAGCAAGGAGTTATCAGACAATTTGCCGGTCAAGTAAAGGAGCATGCCTTTCCTCAGTGTTGACATTTAGAGCTCTTACAGCGTGGATAACGTTACCGCCGCTCTCATTCGAAGACAACTCTTCTTTCTGGGTTTACAGCAGCCAACATCAAGTCTAATAATAACGCGACACTCAGCGCCCTTGGAGCAATCTTACGACGTTGTCCGCTTATTTGAAAGTACAACCTCACTGAATTTGCTATCCGAGACGGAAGACTGAAGGAACTATATTTTGTTTTGAGGTATTTTGAAAAAACAGCCTAATCGCATGTTGTTACTTTGACGCGCTTCTCCACATCCACAAATAAGTATGATATTGTTTCGCGTCATTATTATCATTAGTGTTATTGTTGTTGTTTTAATATGTGTCTAGACATTTTTTTTTCTTACTGAAGCACGGCTATTGATTGCAAGCTCAGTTAATATGTAACCACTGATTTTAAGGAGCTTTTTATAAGACTCAGAAGGACATCCTTACGTCAATCATGCCGAACACTGTAGACATTCATGCGTAAAGGCCCTTGGGTTGAAATAGGTCTTGTGGTAAAGATAAATAATTAATGGACACGGCAATGTTTGAGATGATCACAGTTTCTAGATACGTTTCATTTTTCCATGTTGAGCGCTTGTGTTGCGATTTGTTAGAACACTGTAGTTGCAATATAACGCATGAAAAATTAGACTTATTCTCAAATCATAAAATCATTTTACTCATCTAAACCGCTGTTTTGTCAATCTTGAACAGATTAAGTTATGATGTTCAGGTTTTAAAACTTCCTAATTACTGAAAAAACAAGATGTGCAAAAACATACCACTTATAATTACAGCTTATCGCGATATTAAGAATATAGCCAGGATAACATGATCGTTACTGACGTTTTCCTCTTATGATTTTGATATGTATATAGCTCTATAGCCGCCTGTCTGCACCGTAAAGCTTGATTTGGAAGCCTACTGTAAGATGTCTGCACTGTAAAGATTGAGATACTGAAAGGAACTAATACTGTAACCTGACAATTGTTAAATCACAGTGCTGTGTTTGGACATTATTTATCATCAAAAAAAATTTGTCCCAGTAACATCAATACATTTGTACATTATACCTTTCCAGTTTTCTTATGTTCAGTTTTACGTCATACTCACAGTGATGAACAAAACGATATGAATAATGACATAATTTTTTCAAAATAATTGAAATTTCTTTTTGTACTTACACTGACGTGCGGGAAATGTGAAGATCAGTTACAGAAGTAGCAAGACCTGGAGGCGGAGGACTTGGTGGTTACTGAATCAACGGTCGACGATAAAATGAAAAATATTCTCGAATTCTGGCATCTATTTCTGAGCTGGAGATATGTATTATTTAATAGGGTCACGTGAGCAAGTCAATTAAACTTTAAGCACGGTAGGTTGAGAAGTGACCTCAGTCTACGAGAGAAGTTTAAATTTCTGTCTGACGAGATCTCAGTCACAATAAATGCGCTGTCATTGATGAAACATTTAATTTCATAAATACTTCAGTGTCGCTAATTTCAACACACCCCAGAATCACGCGTGGGCCTCACTGGGTTGGCGCCAAGCAATACAATTACTTCACACGTTAAGGCCTTTCAGAACTATATATCAGGCAGATTAGTATACTATACAAATACATTGTTTCATTAATTCTTTATTTAACAGTTCTCTACACTTGCTCTCTCGAAAAAAAATAAATAAATTATATATATATATATATATATATATATATATATATATATATATATATATATATATATATATATATATATATATATATATATATATATATATATATATGAACTCCCTCTTTAGGCAAGGCTATATTTAAGTTCCACTACTGCCCCATGCGTCCAAGGAAAATACGTTCCCTGCAGGAGAGGGCCCTGGAGATGATGAGGTCAGAGGTTAGGGGTCATGCATAGTGCTGGAGTTTCATGATTGGACAGAGTCCCTGTGTCCCTTGCGTGAACTCAAAACGGTCAGAATCCAGCAGGTACTGCCTGACACGGAAAAAAATTAAACCCGACAATTTCAACGAAGACGAGCTTTGGGAGTCTGTTATAACAATAAACATTTCTGTTACAGCGTAGAGTCAGAGCAGGGTCGTAACTATCAATACATTTAGCTTTTGAAATCTCTGTTGCTGTAACGTTAATTTAAAAATGACGCGGTTTTATTCCATTGTATCATCATTGAACAGTGTTGAACAGGTTAAAAACCACAGTAATAATAATGGAAAACAAAGTATACCTTAAATGTAGTATAAGCAATATAAGCTGTAGTATAAGCGTAGACACGTGTGATTTAAGCACTACGCCTATGCCTAATTATCTTTAATATATTTATGTAAATCAGCTACATGTCTCATTTAATGAAAAATAATTCCTTAACATAGAATTCGGTATCATTCAACAAATATCACGTCAGGCCCAGCTACAAATAGAGGTAGGATTATGTAACAATAAAATATTATTTACAAGTTCATAAGTTAGCATTAAAAGTTTACATATGAAATTCTGCAGGTGTGTGAATAATATTCAGTTCCGTACTCATGACTGACCGACGCGATAAGAAGTAAGAAAAAATGTATGATCGTACAGATAAACCGAAAGGCGTTTTTCCTCAGTTTGTTAAAATATATATTTACCGTCACACTGCAAGACATACTGATACATACTGACAAAGGTGCAGAGGAATTACATGATTATGTTAAGCTGTATAAAGTCTACCTTTTATTTGTAACCTGTCGATATTCATTACGTTCGTGAATAAGCCTTCTGCAGAGTAATAGCACACCACATGAGCTATGAAAGTTGCTTTTGACATCAATACATAGGGTAACATCTAATCAAAGAAACTTTAACAAAGATTCAATTATTTTGAAATTTAGCACATAGCTCCATGTATAGGCCCATGACAGCGTGCTGATCGTACTGAACTGGCCAATTAACAGCGTGCTGATTTGTTTATTATTATTAAGTGATGGGATTCTATATATTTAAAGTGAATGCTCGAAGTTTCCCCCAAAAATCAACCAAGGTGCGTTTGCTGTGGTCCAAAGCAGCGATTCAGCAACTAATTAACTCATCTAATAACAGCACGTTTATATAGGTCAGACGAGTGTCTCCTCCGTAACGTGTTACTTAGAGTTAATGAACGCTTATTAGAGAAATTCTAATGAAAACATCTTTTGACGATGTTAATGTAGAATATAGCTTCTTATATATTTCCTGGACATAAACGCGTCTGATGTTCGCTTAACATGTTAAATGGGTCTATCGTAAAATTAGAACTCCTAAATTTTAACAAGGGATTATCTAAAGATTATTCACAAAACATTCATTTATTATTTATACTGATACAATTACTTGCGTATATACTAAAACAGCACAACAATATCCACCAATATACAAATAACTAAATACACGATTATTCACAGCTTGGATGACGTCATACAACACGCTCTAATACGTGGGACAAAGACAAACAAAACTGGGGTTTCCCTCTAGCACGAGATTTGTGCCTTCATGAGCTTTGTACACGCGCCATTGGACCCATCTCCATGAACTGGACATCGACCCGAATGCAAGCTCCACGCTTAGTCTACTATCCGCTGTAATAGTGTCTGACAGAGTTTAATATCGTTAGCAAACACGTTATCGTCCATACTTCAAGTTTAGTTATGCTAGGCTACGCCATTGTTCAATAAAAAAGAAAAATGCCATCTAACCATGTCGGACGGATACATTTTCCATCTGAAAATGTTTGAATTCAGAGGATAAGACGAGCGATGAAACAAACGAGCGGGTGGAGTGTAGCTGTCCCACCCAACTTTAAATAGAAAGTGACCCTGTGAAGTTTCGATGCGAATACTGTTCCGTGTAGTGTTCTGCCTCGCGCAGTTCTGTCGGTTCTGACGTTCCTCCGTAACTATAGGCTCGTTGAACACGGCGTGGGAAGCAGTGTCTGCTGATGCTGGTTCGCGTCCGTTTTGACTGGATGGTTGGAGGACGAAGAGTTCGCGGAGCGGATCTTTGTATTGGGCAACTTGTGATCTTTCTTCCACTTCATGCGGCGGTTCTGGAACCAAATCTTTACTTGTCGCTCCGACAAACACATGGTGTGTGCTATCTCCACCCGCCGACGGCGGGTCAGGTATCGGTTAAAGTGAAACTCCTTCTCAAGCTCCAGCGCTTGCTGGCGAGTGTAGGCGGTGCGTGACCTCTTAGGCGCTCCTCCAGAATAGTTAGCGGTCACTAAACAAACAATCAAAAATCAAGTAGGTGTTACCGATATTCACGGTCATGTGTGACTATGAACTCCACGTGGTTACTCACTAATAGTTTTAAACAGCACCACAATAGACAAATAGAGTTATTTGTTATATGACACGGGCTACGTTTCTTTATGTATTACTAGCCTATTACATTTTAATATAGACCTACTTTGAGACTTTGAGATAAGAGCCAGCAGCCCCGTATCTAAGAAAATTATTACCGAAAACACTGGTTAAATGATAGGTCGTCTTTGAGTTAGAAACAGATGCAGATGGCCCGGCAGAAACAAAACAGACAAAATTTACGACGGTTCCTAATTACCGCGGCAACGTCTCCGGGGTTGTAAATCGCTCAGATGAGGGACGAAAATGCTACTGAGCATGTTCTTGCGTTCCGATAGACGTTTTCCGCTGAGTTACCAGTGTTTTACTACCCATGACGTATACTTACTGGTATTAACGTGGACTTTCTTCATCCAGGGATAGACCACGGGCTCTTTCCCTTCTTGTGGGTTAGAGAGCGCCTCTGTGGCGACGCTGCAGTCCTTGGTTGCCGCCGCTCCCGTGCAGCTCTCGGTACTGAGGTGGGGCCCATGATTTGGGGTAACAGACTGAGGTTGTATGTGATGCCGATCGTTGAAATCGATTAGACTGTTGGTTGAGAGGTTACCGTAATCAAAGCTCGGGTCTTGATAGTTTGACCGCGGGTATGTTGCCTCTTCGTGATGGGGAAAACCCGAATCTTTCTGTCGCTCGTAGTAGTCAGAAGAGACGGGGATGTAGCCATTCTGTTGATACTCCTCACACGGTGGGAAAGAGGGTTCGATGTAATTTGAATTGATCAAGTAGGAACTCATGGTCATTAATTTGTGAAGTGCAACAATTCTAATTTTTATCGCGCTGTCGTTTTCCTGATCTCTCCAAAACCCACCTACTCCCCCTGTCAAATGTACAAAGTTGACTAGTCACGTGACTAAAGTGTCCAATCACAATCTACTGTGAGTGCCGTGTAAACAAGCACCAATAGCAGGCCAGGCGTAACGAAAAGTCGAATGGCCGATATTGCGTCCGTTTTCTTCTTAAATTAAAGTATAGATGGAAAATTCTACCAAGTTACCATCTGGCTTCATATAGATGACGAAAGATCGCACTGAGGTAAAGATGCCTACTAATAAGAATCACTATTCATTCAAAAACACTGGCCTATTTGGTGAAAAGGAAGAATTTCTGTCAAGGCATACATCTAGGTAATATCACACAGCTGAAGCGGTGATATAACGGTTAGTTAAGGTGATTTCACTATTCGAAGGCAACTACATTGTCTACTAGGCGATATTTGATAAGAAAGAGATCAACCAAGGCTCTGGACACCTTTTTTTCCGATTACCTAGTTATTACCAACATAAAACGTACAATTTATATGAGGTGACATCGAACAAGCATAATGAACTATCTAAATGTAACTGTCCTACGTACAGTACAGCAAATATCCTTCCTTTTAGAATATTTTACAAAGAATATCCTCAAAAACAACTACTAGTGCGTTATTTTTTCGAGAGGACTGAGCCAAATATAGCCAAAGCGCAGAGAGGCCATGCGATTGTAGCGTTCAGCGTGAGCAGGATCTCACTTTCAGTAGTGTTTCGT
Source organism: Electrophorus electricus (assembly GCF_041902795.1). NCBI lineage: Eukaryota > Metazoa > Chordata > Actinopteri > Gymnotiformes > Gymnotidae > Electrophorus > Electrophorus electricus. The sequence goes on along the minus strand of NC_137498.1, from coordinate 29,468,776 downwards.
TGCATCTGCACCAGTTTATGTCATAGAAAATAGTGTGCTTGCGAGAGGCGCATTCCTTTAAGAAAACCTTTTGTGCCCTCTCCAAAAACATAAACACACTGCGTAACAACTTACCACACGTGGCTATAACACCTGGATAACAACTCACCATATACGGCTACGTGATAACAATTGCATAATAACTCGCCACATACGACTATGTGATAGTCTATGAATCAAATGGGAAAACAATTTTGTTACAATGTCGTATTATAATGCGTTACCCCACAACAAATTCACTAACGGCTCTTTAGAGGGATAGTGACTGATGTTTTAGCAACCAGATTAGATCAAGCAGTGATAGTGTAATCTATCTATCTATCTATCTATCTATCTATCTATCTATCTATCTATCTATCTATCTATCTATCTATCTATCTATCTATCTATCTATCGCTCTCTCTCTCTCTCTCTCTCTCTCTCTCTCTCTCTCTCTCTCTCTCTCTCTCTATATATATATATATATATATATATATATATATATATATATATATATATATAAACTTTGCTTCTTTTTGTTCTACTGACGTAGGTTCTGAAGATTTTTTTCCACCAGCTAGTTTTGTTTTTGTCTTCATCTTTATTCGCGCTATTAATGATTTATAATAATTTCAAAATATCTAAAATCTCAGTTATCAAGGTTTCACATAAATCAAGTTAAAAACACGTTTTTCTTTTATTTTACACAATATGGCCTCCATATTCATGTTCCTCTTTAATAATTAAACCGGCCGTAATCGGTTACATAGTCTGATTTAGTCTGTATCTACAGCAAGGCCACTAGCAAACACTTTAGCAACACCAGTCTGAAATATACAAATGCAAATACACTGGGATATTCAAATAACCTTCCAATAAACAATTCAACAACCTTTCAATAACGAAACTATGCAGTCTCCTTCTTTCAAATACTACACTGTCTTATAGAAAGACCCGTCAACCTTGAGCCCGCAGGCAGGAAGGTATCTCTGACCTCACGTGCCACGGCGCCTGCCCAAATAAACTGAAATGATGCCTACCTCCTCCTCCCGTCAAGTAGCTTGAACTCCGACAGTGTTCCATGCAAAACCTGTTTTTAATATCTAAATAAATATTTAGGTAAACATTTATTATAAATACTTTTACATTTATTTAAGAGTAATTATGTTTTTAAATTCCAAATCGAGAAATTTTCCAGAGCTCTCTGAGTCGCTTATTATTGAACTCAGGAGAGCATGTGCGGCCATACAGCGACAGAAGTGTTTGACTTCGTTTTGCCTGGCGAATTAATCGTCACTCAGAGATAACTTGGACTGACCTCTTAATGACTCGATTTCCATTCCTCCTCTGATTAATCTTGCTCATTGACAGTCTTTGTTAAACAACAAGGCGTGCCCTCAGAAACGACGACATTTTCATATTTGTTAGACGCAGTGACCTGGCTTTCACCCCGGCCTTGGACTTAGCTTCCTCCGCTGGGTTAGTGCCCAAGGGAGTCATCAGGGGTGCTTTCGGAGGTCGGCACTCAACAGCACCCAAAAAAAGATGAAGAATCATCAGCAAAAAAGTAGGCCGATGGGGCGGAGATCTGAATTTAAACCATTTGTATAATGCAGGCTTCCGTCTGTAAAAGACAGTGATCATCCCAGGGATTGCTATTAATATATTATTGTTATTGTTAATTAATATTGTTGTTGTTGTTGTTGTTGTTGTTGCTGCTGTTGTTCTTGTTGTTTAAAAGACACTGATCTTCCCAGGGATTGCTATTATTATTATTATTGTTTTGTTATTCGTGTGGTGGTGGTGTTAACAGCGTACTAAGTAGGCTAATGAGCTGTAAACTCAAAGGTTTAGTTTAAAAAGCTGTAGCAACAGACCCACCGTATTAGATTATTAATATATACATTCACAAATGCTATTAAAAGCTGTTTGCGTCCTTCTGGAAAAATAGTGTAGGCCTTCAATTGAACGGTCAGCGTACCTACAAACCTGAGCGTTACCACATGATCTTTCACGCAGACACAATGTCTGATTCTTAGGAGACCCGTAAAATCTGTCATATTGCCATTTCTATAAACTCCTATTTAAACCTTCTGGTTTATAAATGTTATATAGGTTCTTGTTATTGACACATTTTATTCTCCCAACTCCACATTCAGATAAGTAATTTGGAGAACAACCTACATGATTTACAGAAATTATAGAAAATATAGCCTGGAATTTAATTAAACTAATTTACGCAGAGCAGGATGAATATCCTTTCCTCAGACAGAACGCTTTATATACCATGCACTCACTAAGTAAATCCAGATCTTATTCACAATTTTAAATTTATCAGTGCACATGTATTCCCAAAATTTACCAATATAGTGTAAAAAAATCAGATGAATTTCTAGAGCATTATTTCTGAAATCAGCATTGTTTTTCTCAAACATAAAATTCTAAATATGGCGGTAAAACCACACAAGGTTTTGACAAAAGACTGACAAAGTTAGCATAGATAGGCATTGGAAAGATGAGTAACTGGCATCACAGATACGATGGTAATATGGCACACTTGGCTGTAAGATGACTTACCAGGGCTACTCGCGCAATACCGAAAATTCAAACAAAATAATTTGTAACCATATACTTACGTTCTCATTTGGATACACATTTACGTTCTTATGTCAACATTTAACATGTCAAAACAATGGTGCTACTTTCCCACTGAAATAACCAAAACCTAAAATTAAACTGTGTAAATAAATAGCGCAGTTAAAAATCTTACCTAGAGTTACAACACCTACGCTGAGAAGACATATCTCTATATCTAACTGCTCTGTCTAGCCCAATTGTACTGTTAAGCTATTTGTCTGTTTTGCATGTTTATGATAATTTCACACTTTTTACACATAATATGACAAATGCAATGTATAACATTTACTTAAACGAAATCGAAATTATTTTGTATTAACTCTTTGCAAAGAAAATATACTCAATTATTAAATTAATAATTCGCTTGTTACATTTCAAAACCAGCTTTTAAAAATATGTCTTTGATTTGTCAGAGCGGAATACAAATGCAGTTGAAAAGCGTTTATGGGATTGCGAACTGATAAAACTGCAAGCCTTAGATGTAACAAGAAAAGGTTCATAGCCTATCCTGTAGATTCAGCCATTCTGACGAAGTAGAGATAAGGCAACAGTTAATAGATATTTAAATGAATTGATTTCGGTTTTGTGCTATCTACTGTTTAGACAATTAATATGTTAATGAAATAACACCCTAAAAAGTATTACGGTGCCATTTCTTGCCATTTCATTAATTTCGTGACGGGCAACTAAGGAATGTTTCACATGCTATAATGTACAACTAAGGATTATTTAGGTGAGCCAAAATCCCTTAAAATGAGCTGGAGAGACAGCCTGCCCGCATATATACAGCGTGAGAATATCAATCGTAGCATGTAAATGTTGCCCGGGTCTTTTGCTCATCAAATCTGATTTATTCAAAGGAAGTTCACCAATCAAGCCCTCCAATAAACCCCTGACACTTAATCTTAGCGGCACAGGCGAAGGAGGCAGCCTCTGGAGGTTGCTAACCCAGGGTCATTCGGCTTGCAGAGTTCATCGCGAGGTTAGCCCCGAACTCGCGCGATTCACAGCTTTTCGATCTTTTGTGTCATTATAACACTGGCATCGCACTCTACCAGAACAGATGACGGCGACGTGTTCATCAGTACACTTTTGACCCCAGCCCCCCCGACCAACTCCTACCTTTTATAATCTTTCTCTTCCCCTTTACAATGTTTCTCTGTCTATGCACAGATAGACACAGCTCTTTTACAATAAAGTTTTCAATGAACGCTCTTGAATATTTCAGTTTCAACATTTGTCGTCTCTCCCTCCCCCTTTCTCTCTCTGTCAGCGTGTGCGCACACACACAAACTACTAATTAAGGTATAGATGCGTGATGATTCTTTCTCTTAATCTGTTTCTCCCGTACCGGGTGCAGGGGCGCGCAGTGCGGGTGACAGTGAACTTGGCCAAAAGCGAGCTCTGCTGGTGGCTCACGGCGCGTGCACGTTCATCTTCCTGCCGCCGCTGACCTCGCGGTGAACCAAGAGTAGGGACATTTTTTTCTCTCTTCTGTCTCATTCACTGGTTCATTCTGTCTCTCCTGCCCCCACTTTCCTAAGTAACCATTTTCTAATTAACCAGAACCTCAAGAGGATTCCGTGGTCTAATTGTCCTCTGGCGTCAATAGACCGTTATAGTGGACGTTAATTAATGGTTATGGTACAATTTTAAAATTTTGGTAGTAAAGGCTAATGATGAGAAAGTGTGATGAAAGATTTTGATAAACGTATTTTTGATAAATGTAATATTTACATTCCTCTCGGAAAGGTCTTATTACTTTTCTGATTCATTTATGAGTCTGTGTGCAGCAGTTTATAACCTAAACATCACTGAAAAACATGAACGTATAAATTGACGAGCTCAGACAGTGAACTCGGATTATTTAAAAGTCAGTACAGGAATCTACATAGCCGTAGAAATAGGCAGGAACTACTGAAGTGCACCTGAAAAGACCAACCCGGAGGCGCCGAGTTGACTGTACAGACGGGGACAAGGCATGTGTGGAAGAACATTCGAATCCCTTAGTAAACTTTCATTCGTGCAATCAAACCGCACAAACATTGAAAACCGCTACAGAAACACGGACACTGAACAAAAACATAACTGTATATTGTTCTGTGCTCGAGGAATATAGGATTCATTTGTGACCTAACGTTTGATTCTGTACTAGTGCATGTCATAAGGTGACGTCTGAGTGTGTTCTCGCTCTAAATGAAAGCCAACATATACAATTTCTAACCTTGCAGACCAACAAAGGGAAAGCATCAAAAATATACAGTTTAAATATATGTCATATTTCAGAAGTATTCTATATGCGCCATGTTTACTAGAACCATTAGTATTTGAAGTTTGTTTTCTACACACCAAAAGGCACCCTTGCACGCGGCTCCAAATACTGGGTCTGCGCGCGCATTGAACGACGATGCGCTTCACATTAAAGCAGATGAAGAAAATAAGGACATATTAATTCAGGGTATCACTATATATGGGTACAAACGGCTCTGTCCTCGCTTCCAAAACCCCGAAAACGTCCTAGAGTTCTGTCTGTGTTTACAAAACCACCTCTGCAACATCACGAACATAATGCAGAGAGGGGAAACTTTCCTGAGAATGTAACTTAACAGCTCACCACAGGAGAAAAAGATTTAAAACACAAGGAATCAAAACACACTTACCACAAGGCAACTCTCGCCCTGCGGAGCAAACCCAGTCGTCGTGATTCCAGTCCATAGCGAGATGATATGCAAGAACCAACGGTTGCAACTTTCAAGGAACGCCTCTACCGTCTACAAAAAGAATCAAAGTAGCTCCGCGTCAGTGCGATTAGATGTTATATGCAATATACTGTCGACTCCCCAAAACCATAAACCCCCTTTAATGGCCACCACGTGACTGTTTAATGGGCAGCGAGCCTATCTGTCCTCGCGCCCTGGATGATTTTTACGACCTGATTCATGGGCTAAGCCTCCTTCTTAGTTCCACGGCCCAGTGTTATGAAGGCAGAATGCCACAAGGCCTAATTAAGTTTGCAAGTGAAAATTCTGAGCTATTTTCCATAGAGAAGTACAAACTGGTCACTGAAGTACAGTCTCTGCTAAGACAACAGCAAGGGAACCAGATGTTCCCCGCACGCACAAACCTAGCACGAGTGCTCCTACCTGTTGAACGTTCTGACAAGGCGTAGAAAGTCAACCTTTCCCCCCAGAACATATTGGCTTCCTCAAAGAAATCTTAAACGGAAATACTTTCATTCCGTTGAACTGAATATTTAAGATAACATTTGAAATCCAATATTTTAACTTTTGTTAATGTTTTATTTCATGTAACAATATTTTACTTAATACTAGCCACCACATAATGGTTTAGCAATACACTACATTTTTACAGAAATCAAATCAGTTACACAGTAAACACTTTAAAGAAATGTGACGCAGAAGCGAAATAAAAATTTTTATTGGCTTAACCTTAAACCATAATTACCAGCGACATTATTATATCCGCTGAATTTCCAGTTGTCGCCTATTTATTTACAAAACTTCATCAGATAGCAAAATTACAATAATTTGCCTAGAACGTTAATTAGAAACTAAAGATGAATACTGCGAGTAGTTGTCTTTATGGGATAACGTGCAAACAAATTTCACAATGTACTGCTATGTTTTTACAGCAGTGTTAAAATATAGTAGGACCCCCCCCACACACACACACACACACATACACACGTAGACACACGAGCGCGCGCGGCCCACTACCTCCGCCTAACTGCAAAAAATGTCTATAAACTCACCTGAAATTTGCGATGAACAAAATAAACATATCCATCAAGACATATTTACACATTACACAACACAGCACAACCTTTATTACCCAATATGATCTTCACTTTTATCATCCTTTTTATAAGTGCAATATAAGCTACCGTTTACATTTTACGAAATGCATTCGGTGGATACCTCAAACACTTTTCTCCAAAATTGTAGATAAGTAATAATAAGTTAATTTACACTTTCATATGGATATTCTAATTCTACACACGACTTTAATATGCAGCGGTGCATTTTACTTCAAAACCCATAGGAAATGCTCAGATCACAAGCAACAACGGGGAGTTCAATGTGTCACAGACTGTTGCGCTCAGGAAAGGGGAAAAGCTCATATCCCGTATTAACTGAGCGGACACTTTTAACACAGACACACACACACACACACACACACACACACACACACACACACACACACACACACACACACACACACACACACACACACACACTCAGGGCCGGTATAAACCCCCCGCAGCCGCCATGCTCATACTTTTCATCTTGTTGTCCTTTTTCCATTTCATTCTCCGATTTTGAAACCATATTTTGATTTGTCGTTCTGAGAGGCAGAGCGCATGTGCAATTTCTATCCGCCTGCGACGAGTCAGGTACCGGTTGAAGTGGAATTCCTTCTCCAGCTCAAGTGTTTGGTAGCGCGTGTAGGCTGTTCGCGCCCTCTTTCCCTCTCGGCCAGCCAAGTCTGTAAATATCAAAAGGTCCAATTCCTTAAACACCAGAAAACGTAAGATAAACAAACAGATAAGCTCAAAAAGAGGCACTTTTAAAACTGAAACTACGGTGTTTTGAAAATTAGCTCTACACTATTAAAATATACACCTGTAGACAGCCAACATGCAAAGAATTAGATACACATAAGGTATCTAAATAAACATTTCGACTGTATTTATTTAACAAAAATAATGCATACATGCAAAACATAGTCTTATTATACATTCATTTACCACAACATTTTTCCGTTCTTAAAATGGTATCGATTGAAACTTCTAAGACACAAAACATGGCAAAATAAACAAGGGGAAATAAGAACTGCCTTTATCTCTTTTTTAATAATATTTTACCGTGACTTAGGTGAAGTTTTCGCATCCAGGGATATATTTGTGGTTGAGGGGTTTCAGACACACACTGTGAAGTCGCCTGCACACTTCCCGTCGCTTTCTCTTCCTCCATGCTGGTGCACGTTTTGGGGACGTCTTCACAACTCAGAAACGCGTCACCGCCACTGGACGCAGAACCGGTAGAATTCGGCATGGAGTTTTTTAGGGCGCGATGAGAAGGTTCTCTAACTGGAGAACATTCGACGGAGGAGCACGCGAGAGTGTCAGGGGGTGGCGATTGCGAAGGCGCATTACTTGCGGTGACCGGTTGATTGTATCGTGCATCGACAGGCGTCGCCGTTGGGCTATGACTATAGCTTTGAGCTCGTTCACCGGAGGAGACGAAGTGGTCAGTCGTGGAACGGCCGGTGCTGAGATCCATTCCATTGTATCCATAGCCATACCTGCTGGAATGCATGCTCGTAGAGTTCCTGTATTGGTCACTAGAACTATGATCTCCATAGTTGTGTAACGGATAATCCGCGCCATTTGGATAGCGACCGCAGAATGAGTTCACAAAATAAGAGCTCATTGGTTGTCACTGATTATCTTATAATTGTTTAGTCGGTGTTATTACAGCCGTGGAGAGAACAATAGCGGATGCGCTTGATTTGTGTCTCTTGATGGTTTTGAGCGTCTATTGCGCCTTGCACAATTTATGATGAATTATGGAAATGACTGAGACACAGACTTCACGCTCTCTTACGTATGCGTCCAAATATGGGGTACGGCTTGAAGTCACGTGTTTTTGTTGACCAGTCGTAAATCCTCTCCGATGACCTCCAGCGGTAAACTGGCGCGCAAGCAGGAAATCTGGGTGGTATCTTTTAAGACGAGAGCGCGCACCAGTGTATAGGTAGTGGCCGGTGTCTGTTTAGAATTGTAGTTGTGCGCCACCCTTTGGTAAAATAAGGGAATTTCCAATATCTCCAGTCCCAGGACAAAGCAGTTACAGGGTCATGCAGAGGTTAACGGCTTTGCTGCAGAAAAATTATTGCTTCTAAGACAATGCACAATGCTCTGACGTCTCTATGAAAGACGAAATATTTGTTGAATGCAATGGAGTCTAATAGATCAAATTAATCTAATGATCAAATGGAAGACCACTACCAACAATTCTTCAAAGTATGTACATTTATATGCTACAAAAGGCTAGTCCAATCCAAATGGAATTGTAACTGTTTTTTTTATGCCTTGCATAAAATTAATGTTACTTTCACCGTAGCCTTAAGTTTTTGGTTAATACACTCTAATAAAATCGTTGGTACTGTCTCGAGATAAGATAAACATTTAGATGACCTTTAAATTCTGAATATGTATGCTATTCCTATCTTTTCGTGGCGATATAAATAGTTATTAGATTTAAGAGATAGGGTCGCAGCTTTATTGATTATCGCGAACGGTAACAAATCGATCGGTTGAGTAACTGTTGCTTTAAGTCATTGCATATATTAATGCAAAAAGATAGGTCCTATGTGTTTTTTCTTGTGTTGGGGGAGTTTGTTGCCATTGTGATGTTTTTCTTGTTTATGTGATTGTTGAGTACAGTGGTCATTTAAAAGGAAGATGAATTTCTTCTTCAACATGCGATTTCCTTTTTTATATTCTCATGCACTCTTTTATATGCTCATTAAATTACCGATTTTACGCGACGAACATGGGATTCGGTGTCTAACGTCGTGCCTCAGCAGCGGAAGAGCGCCAGCATCTTTACTCTATACTGCCCAAATGACGTAAATGACAATGACATTGTGTCATGTATATCGAATCATCAGCTAGACATAATATAATATAAGTAGACCTTTACACATAGGCAAATAAAGTAGTCGGATCGATTCATAACACTGGAACATGGCTAATTGTGAATGTTTGTCACAGTGACACAATTGTACCTCAGAATGACTGCACAGATATCATTATTGACACCTTAAAACGTCAGTGACAAAAATCAAGGCTCTTAAATTTGGAAACAAACTTAAGGTGCATATATTCATTTAACCTTGGGAACTACAGTCCACTCCCTGCCAACGTCCAGAACATAATTGCCTCAGGCGTTATTCATTTGTAACCATGCAAAGCAAAAAACAAACAAACAAACAAACAAACAACAACAACAGCAACAACAAACGCAACATAATCACGCAAAAGGTTGTTTTCGGTGCTGATTATTTTCAGTTATCTTTAGCGTTTATAGCACAGCAAACCTACAACACCACTTCGTAAAAACAGTATATGATTGTGGTGGTGATAATGACGCCGATGGTGGCAAAGAAACAAAACACTTCATTTTATACATTAGACACTTTCGGGCTACGGTACGTAAAAAAGGCCTAAGTGCTCGACAGGGAGATAAGTAAAACAGAATAAATAGCATTACTATAGTTCGAATGCATGTAAAGATAAATGCAAGACTGTCATGGTAGACCAAATGCAGGATTGTATTAGGATACTCAAATACGAGAAAAAGTCACAAACACACATTCACTGCTGCGGCTGACCAAATGCTGCTAAATATGCTGTTACGTTTTAGGATGGACAGTGAATTGCAGATAAAATCACATGCTTCAAGGGGAAGTTATAATGGCTAGGTTGGTCCATTAAAATTGCTAAAAATATCTGATTAAACGCGTCAAAAAAGAAATAGCTTATGGAAAGCAATATAATATCTACAGACGTACAAATAAATAATACCTTCTACTGTTAAAGAGAAATGGGATATTCTAGAAAGCATGAATTTCTAAACAGCCAGGAATTCTTCATTTAATTTTAACATGCAGAGCCTTTAGTGTCTTTCATAACATTTACTTTAATATGAAACCAGGAAACTGTTGTGTTGCTAACTGCATTGAGCATTATGTCACAGCGCCACCAGAAGGCAGGTTTAAAGTGTATCTTCAGTTCAAACTAATCCTAGTCCAAAACAGAGACATATGTTGCATATGTTAAAGTAAATCTGTCTGGCGCCCCAAAACTGGCGTCACACAACAAACTTATATTCATTCAGTATAAACTAAAAGCAGTACGTCTTGCGAACACAAAGGTAATGTTTCCTCCCTCGACTTGATTACATGAATCGATGGTTCTATTGACCCACGACGGAATCAAACGCAACACAGGCAATAATAACTACAGTAACAAGCATTATTATTGTTGTCGTTATTCGTGTACTCGTGTCCTTTGTATATTCTTATTAAATTAAAAATCGCATATGATTACAGCTGTTGGTGCATTTAAACATGACGACGGTCCCGTAATCCTACCCGTGACGGTGTTCGGTGCTCCTTCCAAGCAGCAGAAACAAGTACAAACAGCTGGGCACGCGCGGGAAACGGAAAGCATCTGACAGCTCAGTTCATTCGTCGTGCAAGGCTTCATCCCAGTAGTGGTCAGCACTCCGTCTAATTGACGGCGCCTTGCCAATGACTCTAAACAAACCTGTAACTACAGAACTACAAAAACAAACAAAATAACAATAATCCAAGCTGTCGAAACGAGAGAGAGAGCAAGCGTAGTACAGGGAAGAATGCAACCCTATTCTGGGGAAAGGACTCGCGCAAATAAAAAGTTCACGGTCCTGGGACCTTAAAATCATGTGACTACCACCATCCAATAGGAAACCATATGGCCTCATAAAGTTCTACAGCAGTAGTAAATTTTCATAAACAACAGCAGATTTATAGTCGCGCTCTGGGGTAGCAGGAGAAGCAAGGGCGGGAAAGCAAAGATCTTTGCAAGGCGCCATTTTACATTCGATGTATTTATAATGAAACAGTGTACTCATATGTGTACCTTTTGACCTTTGTACTCATATAGGTCTAAGCACGTTTTTATCACTATACACATATAGGACTATGCACCTTGTAATCAAACAATGTACTTATATAGGTTTACGCACCTTGTGACCAGTGTACCCATAAGTGAATGCACCTTATAATCAGTGCACAAATAAAAGTCTAAGCACTTTTTAATCAATGTACTCATATAGGTCTATGCACCTTGTAGTCAGTGTACATATACATGTCTATGCACTCTTTATACTCATGTGCATATTTTAATCTTTGTATTCATATAGGTCGATGCCTTTTAATCAAATTATACAAAAAATCCTGTTTTTTATAGGCCCCTGAATCACGAATGTGTGAAGTACTTCAGAGTGAATGTGCCAGATTGTTTGCTAAACCCATGGTCTATTTTTAGAATACTATACATTCCAAACCAAACTAAAATTTGAAAATGTGTGTACTAAAATAAACTGTATATTGGCTCTTAGTGTGTGTGCATTCATTTTGGGTAGACAGGATCAAGCAGTAGGCTACTGTTTTAGGTAGGCTTCTTAAATTAGTGCTAAGTCTTAAAGAAAGACAGCACAAAAATGATCTCCCACGGACTTCCACAGGACATACACAAAATGATCACAAAATGTTTTTCAAATGCACCACATAATGTTGCAACATCATATTCAGCGACAGCTGGTATATTACACTGTTATGTTGAGACCTGATTAAGAGCATAACATTTATAAGGATATAAGCATCATATAAGTAGATGTCACTGCCCTCTGCCCTCAATTATGGGGATAGCAATACACTTGCATGCTTAATTTCTTTCGACTGCTAACTTACAGAGACCCATCACTGGTGACCTGCAGAGACGAATTACTACTGAACTACAGAAATGCATCACTCCACTCAAAGTTCTGGATTTTGCAGTTTTATGGTTATGCCACGTAAGTCTAGAGACCCAGCATTTGACAAAATCACCCTACAGCCATGTTTAAACTGCTGTGAATATTGAATAAAAAATGTTTTTCAGGTTTAAACCTGGAGTTTTTCTTCAATAATGCTGGCGTTAACTAAAGTGCACAGATATAAAAAAGCCTTGCGCCTTTTTGCTTCTATTTTTTGCAGGCTGTTATAGCAGTGGTTGGCTCTGTAGATCTAGTTCTTATTTTATAGCAGCACTTGGATCTGTGGCTCTGTGGTCCTATAGTCCTTATCCTATAGTGGTGGTTACCTGTAGGTGTAGGGTTAGTGGACAGTAAAAACTGATATCTCATTGGATACATATGATGAACTGTAGTGTGGGCACAATGTGTTGATGTTAGTTAGGTGTCTAATAATTAGGATTTGTGTTTTTTAAACTTCAATTGATGTCTCACTGATTACTGAGCATGTTGCTGTGGTCTGGAAGATCACCTAGTCAAACAAGTGCATTTCTTCCTTAGAAATATTTATCCTTTAATTAGGAAAGATTACTGTATAAAAAGGAAGAAAGAATACTAAATTAGCCTTCATGTTGGCAAACCAAAGAGAGTATCAAGTGAAGTTATAATGCAACTACTGACCTAGCAAATAATAAAGTTAACAGGCTGCCCGAAGTGGTGCATCGCGGTGGCGACTCACACTCACCAGCTCCGCACACATGGACACCAGTATCTTCAATACGAACAAAACTAGATTCTGACCTGACGCTCTTTTCCAGTTTTCCATTTTGGGGCCGTTGGTAGGGGATATTGTTTCATGTTTTTCGATTAAGTTGTAAATGTATTCGCGTCTTAGTCAAAACTCTGTCCTTTTAATAAAATTCCCCTGAATCGTGATTAGCAATTATGAGCAAATTTACGAATCATTTACTGTGCTTGGTGTGCACCGTCCTTTTGCTTGTGGCTAGGTATGAGAACTACGCATTACTGCAAAAAAAGCAAAACAAAAAAACAAAAACAAAAACAAAAAAACAACCATGCGCAATACAGACGAATTTTCTTTCTTCCAATTGATTTGTTGACCAAGAATCCTTAATGTCGTTTTTACGAGGCAGAGAGATATATGATGCCATTACAGCTGGAGTTCAAGCCAGCCTTACAAGCAGGCGAAGAGCTTTTAAAATCACGTGGCCATACGATGTGCTTTGATCAGCCAATCAGACAATCCATGGTATTCAGTCGCAAAGATAGTCCCTGCAATTTCATTGCTGTGAAATTGTAGTCACACTGTAACTTAAACTGCGTGCTCAGTGCATTACTTTGTTCAGTGTGAACATTAATAACAAGAGCTTAAAAGCGATTCTTACGGATAATAGTTTACTTTACGGTCTACATTGGTTCGGCAATTAAGGCTCTGGGATGATTTCGACAAGTGATAAATTACGTTATGAACAAAAAGAACAAAACCTATTTATTAACAGATGTGTTTCTATATACATTGCAACAACTGAATTACAAAATTCAATTGAACAAACAAAAAAGGCGTTACGAATTGTTACAAAGGCACTAAAATTTATTTTTCTTAAGTGCGCCAATATGATTCTTTGGAATTAGTTCAACAACGTTAGTATTTAGTTAACTTCACTGTTATATATATATATATATATATATATATATATATATATATATATATATATATATATATATATATATATATATATATATATATATATATATATATATATATATATATATATATATATATATATATATATATATATATATATATATATATATATATATTATATATATTTATATTTATATTTATATTTATGGGGTCACCGTGACCCTCATGTTGCTACAGCGTACGGTCCGTCTAAAGCTGCATAATATTGTTATTTCTCATTTTTTGCTGTTAGCCTAAAGCATTGCATATGTACATGTTCAGAAATAAAACAATTGACATTTTTGTTCATGATATGTTTATGGTCAAAAACACAAACAATCAAATCATTTTAGGGATAATGGTACATTGCATATTCGGCTTTTAGGAAATAGAAATTTAACTCTTCAAGTTTATAGACACTATTATAAATACTATTACTTAGTATTGTTTATAAGTCAAATCAAGAAAGAAATACCTATTTTATTACATATTTTATGTTATGGGAAACCCCAGAACATTTGAGGAAATAAAGGAATGCAACTTCACTTTCACAGGCATCTGGTTTAAATGCGTGGATCGGCTCGGGAAAGGCAACTTTGAGGCCACATTTAAAGGAGCCATGCAATAACAATCAACATTATACAATGCTTTACACAGGACTATCGAACAACTCAATATCTAAAGCCCCAAGGTATTTACCTATACACCTTACAGTAAGACATTCAACGATAGTTTAAATTGCATATGTTTTAGAATATATATTTAAGTTATATTTTACTTCTGTCTAAAGTACAAATACTGAGCATGACTATAAATAATGAAGATATAAAACGGAAAATAAGATGTTTTACTATTATTAGTTATTAATCATGAACCTGCCGTTTACCAACTAAATCAAATATATTTTCCACGAGCTTTCTGAGTCACACTGTAGTCCCTTAGACCAGTCCGCCAGAAGAAGAATGTAAATATACCTAAAAACGGTAAAAAGATGTAGGGATTAGCAAAATCGCTACATTATATATCCTTATTATTAGAGTGACCATTTGAGTCCGTTGTGCATAACAGAGGCTAAAGTGAAATGAACGAATAAAAATTCAAAATAAGAGTTCATTAAAAAAGAGAAATTTCATTATATAAACATTTTCTTCTAAATTATTATTTGAAATCATACTGCGTCCTTTGTATGTGCTTTACATATGGTTTCATAAAATGTTGTTATGTATGGCCTCACATATGTCATAAAATATAACACTGCACTGAAAGGGTCCGGTGTAGCCGTGCGCAAGCATTGATTTTGGTAGAACGTTGCTGACATCCTGTGGTCAGATGTTGTAAATGTTTTAAACGAAAGGCGTGTTGAATCGGCCTTCATACGTCCGCTTGGACTGAGGTAGATATTTTGTTGGACGGATGTTATGCGTCATTATTTCTTATAGCCTGCAAATCATCAAACAATAAATAAACAACAGTAATAACCGTAACAATAAACATATAACCCCGTGCCCTCCTTATCGCCATGAAGGTCCACGACACAAAAGGTGTTTGAGAAAGCTGCGGGTCTGGCTCCAGCCAGAGGCACCAATAAAACTAGATTATTTCCGCTGCGCTTTACGTGCATGCAGCGAATTCTATTGGAAAGCAGAAGAGGGGAGAGAGAGAAAGCGCCAGTCAAAATGGGTGCACAGCTTCAGAAAACGGCCTAATTGTGTCTGGACGGCCATAAAAACATTAACCGGGGAATGCCTGAGCGTTGCAAGGCCTTAATGGCTGCGTCTCGTGGAGAGGCCTTTGAAGTCGTCGTCCATCTGCGGGTTATGTTCGTCACAACGCTTCATGTCCAGTCTGGTATATGTTTTACACTGGAGTAATGTGTTAGAGCTATACTGTACTGCTTATGCTACATTCATTGATTGGCGGCGTACTTAATGGAAGACTAGAGAGCTTGTCGCCATTTGGCACGAAGCTGCCTCTAGGAACTATAGTCCTGTTTGCCGACGTCACGCATTGTGTTAAAACAGCATTCGGATGAATTTATGGCGCAATATTCCCTGATTTCAGCTTCTGGGTCTAATAACATCTCTCTTGTGTTCTCTTGCGTCGCAGGGCTTTGCACCCCATAAATGGTTATGGCGGTAAGTGTCTTTTATGGCAATATACAACTAGCAAACTCTTATAGCAGAAGCTGCACTGCAGGATGGGAGAGACAGCTTAGTCCGTGTCTCAACACACCCTAAAATGGCTTTGACTAGCCATAGTCAACAGAACTATGGATAGTCGAAGCCATTTAGGGTATGATGAGTCAAATATCTAAAAGCATAGCGTATGAGTATATATATTATAGAGAGACTAAGGGGGATTGTGGAGCTTCTAGAGTACTGCAAAAGGAAGAGGGCGCATTTAAAGAGGGTACAAGTCACGCATTTCTTTGCCACATTTGTGAAACCACTTTGCACTATTGAATAAGCACGTTGTAACACGGGAAATAAAGATAGAACATATACAGAAACAAGCAGGTTCCAGTTTAAGATCTGTGGAATTAATTTGAGACGACCTTGCTATTAGGTGATAATATAATAATAATAATAATAATAATAATAATAATAATAATAATAATAATAATAATAATAATAATAATAATAATGTCAAAATATTTTAGCGGGTGTTTAGAGATATATATCTTTATTATTCAATAAATAAAGTATAAATTACATTAGTGATATTTGAAGTAAACAAAAAAATCAGACCGGTCATGAGACCGTGAGGTATATTTATGTTGGCAACAGTGTATGTAATTTCTATTTTATTTTAGTTTTTTAAATTTTATGTTTAATTTTGCAATATTGAATTTTAATTTGTTCACCGACTCAGTGAAGAAAACGAAATCTTTTAAACCGGAGTTTAGATGCCATCACGAAAATAATATTTTCATTCTTTTCTATTTAAATGTAGGTAGGCAAGAAAGACTAGGTGGTATTAAAAGCCCAATTGCGTACGAACAAAAACAGGAAATATTTCTAGATTTCTTACGTCCCCTCCAGTGGGGATACATTAGCGAGATACGAGCCAGGTTTACAGTGGCCGTCTTGAAATGCATGGAAATGTAGTAATAGACAAAAACATAAGCAAAATATTTTCACAACTATGCTCTAAATGCATATTAATATACTAAGATACAATCGAAAGGGAATTAATACATAAATGGAATCTATATCTATTAGTTAAACAAAAAATAAAGGGCTTTGTGGAGTCCATAAATCAGTCCGCGTTCCCTTTCCGTACAAATAAACTGGATTGGTGCAACATTCGGTAAGGTAGAAATCACGTAATTCACACGGGTAATCCAGTATGCAGAAGAACTGGATCCTAGCATGCTTTAAGACAAAAAATGTTCATGAAATGATCGACACAAGACCTATTGTAAGAATGCCCCTTTTGTTCAGGACTGCTTTGCCAGCGTGTCCTAGAACAAGTTCTTTCTGTCATGCCTCTTTCGTTCCGTCTTTGTTCAGTTTTTTCATCTTCATCCTGCGGTTTTGGAACCAGATTTTGACCTGTCTCTCGGTGAGATTGAGGAGACGGGCGACCTCGTACCTGCGGTCGCGTGTGAGGTAAGTGTTAAACAGAAACTCTTTCTCCAGCTCGAGGATCTGGTGCTTAGTATACGGGCAGCGTTTTTTGCGCGTAGAGCTCGCGTGAAGCCAGTTGGATACGGGATTGTCTGAAGAAAGGTAGAGAGAGCAAGGAGAAGAGGGGAGTTCGAAATTATGAACCAATACCGACCCGACTGAGACTTAAATCCAAATCAGCACACATCCAAATTTAGCAACACCCAAACTGAAATGCATCACGATATTTAAGTTATTACCACGTTTTTCAGAGGTTACAGCATGAAAACTCCAGTAAACCTAGTCAATAATACGATGATTCCACGAAGCTTATGACATGCATGTTCCAAGGCAACCCAGCCAACTCTGACATGCATCTTCCACAAAGTGAAATTCATTTCTGCACGGATTGCAATCTAAAACCAATTGACTCGCGTATATATGCCGGTAACCGCTTACTCTTACTTGGATCAATGCCCGGATTCTCTTGGCTGTCGTGTCCCGCATCTCCATTCCGGCCGGACAGCGAATCCGTGTCCGTGGTACGCACCCCGTTTGGGAAATCTTCGTGCAGTAGAATAGCGTGGGAGCTCGATCGTGTACTGCTACTGTTCGTTCCAGTCACATCGGGTTTGGCGTAGTAGTTGGAATGGATAGTCGGTAGTTCGTTTAGACGGAGAGGTCCGCAACCAGATTCCAACAGCCACGACTGTGCGAAGTCTCCCGCCAATGGGGGCTGGGGTTGTGCATGTGAGTGATACACAGATGAAACCTCGCTGGCCACGGGTGTCGGTATGTGGCCCCAGTTCGTGCTGCCAAACACTGGCTGTTTTGACAGGAATATGGAAGGTCCGAGCTCGTTGCACTCGGTAGGCAGAGCTGACTGCCGCGCGTGCAGAAGAAGTCCTGGGGCGGATGGGACATGGGATTCCTCGCTCTCCGGGAGAATCAGTGAGTTTACGTAGTATCCTGTCACAGCTCCGGATGTCGACATGGTGGGGGCAAACGCAAAATCATATACAAAAGTAAAACACCAAACAAACATACACCAACACACTCGCAAAATAATAAACTCTGTGAATCAAAAGGCAGCTTCGCCCTCGCAAAGCCCAGTCGGTTAATAACTTGAAAGACAGGCTGCCATTCGATTGGGTGACGTGTGCACGTGACCATAGGGACAGAACAATAAAGGATAAATCAATCGCCCTTGCTGTAAAAAAAAAAAAAAAGAAAAAGTTCATTTTGCTTAACATTATGAGATCTAGAACAATATCCGTCTAATGAAAAATAGAAAAATACCAAGTAAATGTTATAAAGTGCCGATGCCTATAGGAATACTAAAGGCATACTCGCATGCCATGTAAATGGGATTGATTTCAGAATTCTCCTGTTTGTAAATATGTTTCAAAACATTCCAAAGAAGCTGGGGATAATAGAACATTTTAAGCGCAAACTCCAAAAACCTAATAAGAAACGTAAACGAAACAAAAACAATATCAAGTACTGCTATTTCATCAAATATCAAAAATGAATATGTTAAAGAAAAAATAAAGATATATTATGCATTATCTTGATAAACAGTCCAAAATTTACGACCAATATTCTTTACATCAAAGATTGTATTTTTATGTATTTATTGTATCTTTATGTATTCTTTACATTGTAATAATAGAGCATAATTTGTAATTGTTCTGTCACCGGCCTTGTCATTGCATTGAAAGAAAGAAAGAAAGAAAGAAAGAAAGAAAGAAAGAAAGAAAGAAAGAAAGAAAGAAAGAAAGAAAGAAAGAAAGAAAGAAAGAAAGAAAGAAAATAAGTACACGAACAAACAAATTAACAAAACTTATGCCACTTTCACTTTTAAGCGAACATCCAGTTCGTTTTAATATTAAAGTTAATGCAGAAAACCGCTGCACTTTAGTCTAAAACAAAGCAGAACCACGATAGCTTGCTTCAAGATGTTTCTGTTAAGTGCAATAACCGTATTAAAATACATTTTCATTTACTAGCAATTTACTGGATTTAATATATCTTACCTCATGTTTATGTAATTTGTATAATTAACTGGAAGAAAAACAAACAGAAAACAACCGCCAGACAGTACGCAGTGTGCAAATGTTTGTTTTCTCTTTAGGTGTCTAATAGACTACCTCAACCATAAGACACCATATAATCAATAAATTATTACCATTCATAAACAATATTTTGTGGACCAATTGGACCAAATAAATAAATAAAACATGAAATACACTTAAAAGACGAAATAATTAGCTTTATGGTCGACGTTATTAAGCTACTGCATTTATATGACCCACTTCTTAGACCTAGGCAAGAACAACAACCACAACAACAACAACAATAATAAAGAGGGGTCGAAATGTTACATATGTCTTTGCCTTATGATATTTGGAAGGATAATAAAGAACAATATTTAGAAAACAGAAATGAGAAGACTTGAACAAAACTTATTCTTAAATAATTTCCTCTAAACAGCAGCATCACCACCACCATAACTACTACTTCTACTACTACTAGTAATAATAATAATAGTAATTAATGTTAAAATATCGTCGTACTGATAATTGTCTAAAACAGAACAGCAGCTCAACTAAACAGAGTAAAATAAATTATTTCTGTTAATAATGAATCCACCCAAGAATATAGCTGTGCCATTATAACTGAAGGACATAAATTTAGGCTACTACTACTAATATTACTGCTATAAAACAGCTTAAATGCATTTTGGTTCTTCGCGTATATAATGATATTATATTATCGATGTGGTGTAATGAATAAAGAATAACATTTTCAAATATATCTTATAAACCAAACTTTCAGGCAGGCTGCTCTAAAAGCTTGTCCTTTAGTCTTTTCGGTTTGAGTTCTATTTAAACAACAACAACAACAACAACAACAACGGCATTTTCACTAAAACGGGTACTAATCTTATAAAGTAGAATCACTAGAGACCAGACAGGCTAATCCTGGCGAAGAGCGACTTTTTACAGCAGGAAAGAAAAAAGGACGGAAACAGTATGGCACTTCGGGGCCGTAAACGGCTGAGGGGTGTTTGTTAACACGGCCGAGTTTTACCGCAGGCACTATTCATGTCTTTTAGACCCAAGATAAGATCCCGTTGAACGTGCTGAATGCCATCATAAAGCCCCTGCAACCTTTTGTGTCCAGCCGCGGTGTATAGGGCACAACAGAAGCACCCTCGAGCTTACTGGTGCTTTACTGAGGTCGCTGGTCCCCAGGAGACGTCCATCCCTCCCCTAGACTTCAATGTGGTGGACGTAACCGAGGCCTTGTCTGATTCCGTCATCAACTATCAGTTTCAAATAAATCCCGAAGATTTCATCTCTGCCTCTGTACCACATATCATTACAAAAATAATTAGGCGGTGCAAACATACATATTGAGATGTACTTTGTACAAAAAAGTACTACCTATTAAAAAAGATGACAAAATTACAGTTCTTGTTCTTGTGGACGGAAAATGTAGCGTGAAAGCACGGCTGGCCTCTCCTTCATTATTTTCACAAAAATGCCATGGAAAGTGATCAAATAAAATATAGATGAATTTAACTGTGGCAATAAAGACAGTTTCGTGTTGCTGAGGTAGAAATGCAATCCCAACAACATGAAACTACCTAAACCACTCGACAGTCTAATCTCCGGATAAGAATGGCAGCCAGTAAAAACAACCAGGACTCAAAACGGTAAATAAGTAGAATTCAGGTTCTAATTT
Organism: Electrophorus electricus; assembly: GCF_041902795.1. Taxonomy (NCBI): domain Eukaryota; kingdom Metazoa; phylum Chordata; class Actinopteri; order Gymnotiformes; family Gymnotidae; genus Electrophorus; species Electrophorus electricus. The sequence goes on along the minus strand of NC_137498.1, from coordinate 29,447,474 downwards.
AGTCTATTATGTATCGTATCCAGTACTCTGAAGAAGGCCGATCATTGCTGCAAGTTGAACTCTACAGTGTCAAGACAACAATATGCAACATTAAAATAGGTAACCTAAGATATCGTCTCACCTGTGTACTCCAGCGCAGATTTAAATCCTACAATTCGAAGGTACAGATCCTGCAGCCGAGAATAGCCTAATATTTGTAGTGCTAAACCAAGATCCGTCTCTCCCAGACTGTGTTTTAGAACTGCACGGAAGGTAGACTCACAGCAAAGTGACGAGCCTTACACAGTAGAGCGCTATAAAACGTCACAAAAGCGGACTAAACTGGCTATACTATACTAGCTCATGACACGCCGCCACCTGAACGTTTCTAAGCGATTTTCAAAGAACTACGCCAGCAACACTCATGATCTAAAACACCACAGAAAGAGGAAAAATACGATAAATAGATATAAATCCAGATTAGAGGGTTAAAATACTCCAAGCCACAACGCCCCCAAATCAAATTATACCAGCGCATGCATAAAAAGCGTTTGCGTTATGCCATCTAAATTAACGTGTTTTCATTTTTAGACATTTCTAAATAGGTTGATCATTTATGCTACTGTACAATAAAACAGAAATGAATTAAGACAGTTTATGAATGTGCATATAATAATTTATTCAGTGGGAAATACACAAACATTTGGGCGAAATAAGTAAGTTACACAGAAAACTAATCGGAACAATGACTAGGCTACATCAATATAGCATCTACTAAACATACATTAATACACGCGCACACACACAAACACGCACACACACGCACACACACGTGCACTCGCACACACACACGCACACACACACACACACACACACACACACACACATTCTCATACCTTCTTACTTTCTTTCACTCCCTCACAAACACACGCGCGCTTGAATGCACTCAGAGTAGTGTCACTTGCATATGGAGAAGTCATGCATAAAACAAAACTAATCGACATCACATTTAGAGACAACGAAACCGCCATGTTTTCGAGTATCCCTCTCAAGTGAAGAATGCGCTGGCATTTTATCAACAAAACAAGCCGCATATTCAGGTTTGAAACGCTAATAAATTAGCCTTGAGAAATATTCACTATGAGTTGAAAAGTCTACCCTCATACAGAATTCAAAGCAACGTGACTAACCGCAACATTCATGTCGTCATTAGCTTACACGGAAAATACCGACTCGATGCATGTCTATAAAGAGCGTGAATATGAATATAAATAGCGTTTTTTAATAATATAAGGGCGCAACATTCGTTTTAAAATTCGTGTCAAGAGGAAAACCCACAACAGTGTGACAGTTCACGGATTCGATTCTCGCGGCTCATTTTCTTCAGTTTCATGCGCCGATTCTGGAACCATATTTTGACTTGCCTGTCGGTCAGGTGTACGCTCCGGCTGATCTCTAGGCGACGCTCGCGAGTCAAGTACATATTGAAAAGGAATTCCTTCTCGAGCTCCAGGGTTTGGTGCTTCGTATAGGGGCAGCGTTTCTTCCGGTCGCTCTTCGCCGTTAGCCAGTTAGAATCATTCTCTGTTTTAGAGTTTCCTGCAAGAACAAGGACAGAGACAGATACACGAGTTATTCATGCAGGACTCGCATGATTCTCTACAGACCCTGAGTGGTTATGTGTAAGTGCGTGCGTGTGTGTGTGTGTGTGTGTATCCTGTGCTCAGTTTTGTACTAGCAAGATAGAGTCACTGTAAAATTAAACAAAAATATATGATTAATTCGGACTGCTTCTGACTTTAAGTACTTGACATTTTGAACGTGGAAGAGAAGAGAAAAATAACTTACACATGTACTTGATAGCGTACAAATTTGTCTGTCTACCTTCCAGACTCTTTTTTTTTTAAATCTAGTTTTGCTGCATTAGACTTATGTTAACATTATTATACGATCGTTATCTTGTTTTCATTTTACAAAGCACCGAATGGATATTTGATGGCCGTATTATGAAAATTAAATGGTGAAATTAAATGTTTACTTACAACAAATTTTTATAATTGTTTAATTCAATTGACTACAGGTTAAGAACATTTAATTATTTATATATGCATAAAATGGAATAATGCATGCCACACTTGTTAAAGTCACCTATCAATACATACAAATTACAAATGGCTAGCGTTATGTTTCATTTTAAGCACAGGATGTGTTTACTGGGAATCTGCGAAACTCACCCTCACTACCTTTCTCTTTACACTGTTTCGAGTTTTCTGGCGGCTTGGGAGGTGACGTTCCTTTGTTGGTGGACTCCGGCATCCACACCTTGGCTCCGTGAGCGGGAGGCGCGTGCGCCTGGCTTCTGTTCCTTACGGACGCCACATTGTCTCCGTGTATTTGTTCCGTTGACTGCTTTAAGCTTGGCAGTGGGAAATCAAATCGAAAAGTGCCTATGGTCGTCACTGGAGTTTGATGACGCGTGTAGCCCTGCATACCGTGTCGATAAATCTTTGCAAGACCATGCATCTCAGAGAGCCGGAAGTAGCCTGGAAAAGGAACCGATCTACAGTAATTAAAAATAACTATACTGGATCCTGAAGCAAACTGTGAATTAGGGAAATCCTTCTTGCAAGAGACTGGTTCTCCAAGCCCGTTTTGTGTCTCGGGGAGAAAACACGCTCTCTTCTGTTTGCTGTTCGCTGGAGAAATACAAGAAGGCAAGACATCTTCCTCATGTCTGGCGAATGATAGCAGACGACCTCGACGTATTCATCCACATGACCTAAATCGTCATGGGGAACTTTGCGCGCGACCTGTGTCTTCGCCACTGGCTTCTATGTAATTAGTGAAATAAAGATATAACACCGTTTGGTAATTCCTAAGACTCAAGGCTGGGTGGCCGAACGTCGCTACTCCCGTGCCTATAGTGGGACAGCACTTTTGTTGGGTTCAGTCCGCGCGATGTTTAGATGTTCATGACTTTTGAAGCTATTAGTGCACACCATTACCGGGCTGTGGTTTAGTGGAAATAGAAGTCATTTCTGCTTGTCATTTCCACAGCCCAATATGCTGCAGTTGACGAGTTCTCCCGAATTGTGTGTACTTCTATACTAGTGCAAGTCCACAAACAGAGAGGGACACGCCCACATCAGAACAACGTAATCCGTAAGATCGAAAACAAGCCTGGGCAGGAGTAGATGACACATCGTTTGTTTTGTTTGTATTTTTCTCTTTCTTTCTTTTCATTCTTTCTGTGTTTCATACTTTCTTTTACACTCACAACCACACACACACAACCAGAAACACACCTACACCCACGACCACACCCACTCACTCACCCAATCACACACACGCGCGCGTGACTTCAGCATGCCCGCAGATAATGCAAAATGGAAATACCTTCACATATAGAAACAAATATGACCTTTGAAATATGAAATCTAACCTACATTTTGAGTTATTTTTCAAACACGCTTAACCATAACAAAATCTTAGCCTATAATTAAAATAAATTGAATTCAAATGACTACTTATATGTAGGCCCAATAAAGTGTAAACAGCACCATATAAATTTTTCTACATTGTTATGTGTTATTCAAGTCAAGATGATAGCCAAAATGTGAATGATTTGTGCACTGCGTTTATTTTATAGGACACCTGCGGAATGTAGTATATTAATTTTTTTTTTATTGTGTTCAACATTATAATATAGTTTAATTAATGCAGCCAAGCCTCCATTCTGTAATAATATTCATGTATGTTTTTATGTGAGTGCGCTATGTATAGTAGCTTGCAGCAAAGCTGCAGAATAGGCTTTTTCTTGGTATGAAGCATATGTTGTGGATAATAGGCCTAGCGTGTATTAGAAGGCCTAGAACACCTTCATCTTTATAACAGGATCAAATAAAAACTATTTTAACATCAGGACAGGGTTTACGCACAACGAAAAAACAACAATAAAAAATAATAAAATATAACGTGAAGCAGGTTTCCGTGAGCAATAGGAAAAAGCGCGTCGAACATATGTAATTTTCTCATTTACCCTCAATAATCTCACAATTCTTTAAGTTCTTTAATTTTTCTTTGACTATTTCAGTTCCAATAAGAACATGAACTCACGTCTTCATCTCATTTAATGTTCCCTGTAAGCGGAAATCGTGAACAATAATCTAACATTTTATTTCGAAGAGAGGAAGCATTTATTTTTCACTAGAGACAAAGGTTCCACGTGAATGGTAACAGGACCCTTCTTGCCCTTCTCTCCCCTCGCGCGCTTTAATGTTGTCATTGAATCTCTCTTGCGGAAAGACCTGATCGTGTTACACAATTGCAAATCTATATTTCAAAGTACATCACTGATGTTAAGAAAGAGAGAGGGAGAAAAAATGAACCCTGGAGACATTCCAGACACTGCTAGCCAAAACAGTGTCCGAACAAGGATTAAAAGACCTATAGTCGTGACTGCTAAAGTCGCAGTGAATTCGCGTAGCCATAATTTACGTTCTGCTTCATTATTGATCATTTTAAAAATTAATTTCATATATGTGGTGGAAAAGACCTAGCTTGCTGAATCCTTAATAGATTTTCACATTGGTGAAGCTAAATCGTAACTCATTCACTGTGAAACATCTGATTAAAATGGTAAAAGAGAGATTTTAATGGGCTCCATATCTCTACACACTTATATTGAATTTAATAAAAACAGTAGAAGATTTATGTGTGCTATTGGGACAGAAAGTTAATTGCATGAAACATTTCAAACATGAATGTCGAAACACCTGTAATATATTAGATAGTGTTTACACTTAGAGCCTTACGTTCCTCACAACGCTTTGCAAGAATATTCTACCTGTCTGCCTGTATACTAAGTAAGTATGCCTATATTACCTGAGTGTGTCTATACTTCCCACGCCTGCCTAAATTCAAGCTTACTATCTGGTCCACCATACTGAATCGGTGAATAGTAAATTTTATATAACCTGAGTCGGAGCCTCAGATTACCAACACCTTAACCGATTCCACAATAGCTATTGTACACTGAGCTAAATAAAATCTTCATCATAAGCCTTCATTTTGTTTGTGATCATCTGTGCAAAAAGGTTGTGAAAGTCTCGAGTCTTTGAGTTTCTGTGCGACCAGACATTATCCTATACGGTCATGACATTGATCTCAAGAGCGCCTTTTGTGGAATTGTGGATTTGTGGAATCCTCATTTATTTGAGAAACGGGTACTAAATAAAGGGAGGTGGTTGAACCCGTTTTGATAAATTAATTAGAACTAGACGCAAGGAACATGAACACTGAGAGCAGTGGTCTTTCTTGCCTTTTCGTCTCGAGCCACCTTGGAAAAGCAGCTTATAACCTTGGTTCTGAGACGGTTTATGGCACCACACTGCAATCGTCCATATGCTCTAGACGCAGACAGCTTTTACGACCGCGTTGCTGCGGCAACAGAGAGGATGTCAAAGTAATTACGCAGAGATTCCTCAGCGCCTCAAAGGATGCGCCGGCCATTCTCAAGGCTTCAACACAGGTGAAAAATCGTCATTGATATATGTACATCATATATTCTTATATATAACGTATAAATGCTACAGCTGAGATCATACATACAAATAAAAACAGCAAATATGAAATGACTAATAAAACTCTAGTGAAAACAACTTTAAAATCACCTTTCCTGGTGAACAAAAAAACTATTTAGATGATTTTATGCGGGAAAATCTTTAAGGTTAAGGTAGGCTCGCGACTACATCTCAAATTGTGAAAAGAAAAAAGAAATTCGAAGTCAGTAGAATGAAAAAAATAGATACATATATACAGCTGGAAATCGTGCAACACAAAGAGAGAAAGAACGAAAGAACGAAAGAACCAGGTTTTAGGTTTTTTTTAACCTAATCTAGATGGGAAACAATGTACCACTAAACTATAGGACAAATAATGTAATGCGACGGATTCCTTTATCAAGTCGCAGTATAACATAGCGTATAAGCAACTTCACAACTTCCGCTATGATTTGTTTTTCACGCAAGCAAATTGGGAAAAGGCCTATATCTATAGTTTTGGAGCACGCGATGGGCAACACATACACCCTTCATATTTGTCTGAATAGTTTAATTGTTGTTTTGGAAATATATAATACATAGCATTATAAGCAATGACGTTCATTTGCGTGTATAAAAATTAAATGTTCATCACGTTCTTACACAGAAAACGTGGATATGTAATCCTAAAAATAATCCTTCGTTTTTTGGTGAAAAGATAATTTCATGGAGCAGAGGAAATATCTTGAAGAGTACCACCTTCTCCAAATCGAGTTGAAAAAATCACACGAGGAGTTCACAATAGGAGTTTCTTTACAGCCCATGAGGCTTTGGTGAGAGTAGTCATCTCTCGTCTTCAGTTCTGCATCTTTGTCTTTAGCTGATCTCATAAGAAATTTTAAATATCTCACAACAAGAATATTTCAGAGTCCATCATAATATTAACAGTTCAAGTGCAACTGTGAGCGCCGTTTTACTGGTAGAAAATGTTATTGCTTCAATAATCCTGTCAGACGGTTTTCTTCAGTTAATGTGAAAAATAAAATAAAACGCCACTACAGATGTGGAGCAATAAATAAACATTTTGTTTAATATTTGGTCACACCAAAGTCTTTAGCATTAAAGACCAAAATGTAATTCCACGTTAACGTTACTAGTGCCTAGATATGCCTCTGAAAATATTTCAAAAGCACATTTTTCATCAGAAAATAAATTCAGATCGCAAACTCTGTATTAGATTTCAAGCAAAAATATTCGATACGGTTGAGTGACTTGGGCTTTCAAAACAAAACATCTCTGCTGACCATTAAAACCGTACGAGCAACATGCACACAATTACCCGCAGTAAAACGTCCATAGGTTCGTGTTCACTGTCACTGCATCAATCCAAAGGCCTCCGTCTTCGAATTTGAAATTACCCTCTGAGCACCATTATCGCCTCGCGGTTAATGCTGTTGTTATTACAGCAGGAGTTGTGAGTTATGCCGGTGTCCTATAGCAGAGGGTTCGTGGTGTAGTAGTGTAAACGGTCCCGATTTAGTTTTTTTTCTTTCATGCGTCTGTTCTGAAACCAGATTTTGACTTGGCGGTCGGTGAGGTTGAGCATTCGGGAGAGCTGAAGACGTTTCTCTTTGTTGATGTACACGCTGAAGAAGAACTCCCTCTCGAGCTCACGGATTTGGTATTTAGTGTACGGACACCTTTTCTTCCGTGCTCTCGGCACATCTGGAAGGCACACAGAAATTCACGATGACATTGTATTTTGTTTTCGTTGCGAGGTCCCAACCAAACTGAACTGAACATTAATAAACAATACTCATGAATAAGAAATACAATGACAGAAGCGCTGGTATTTATCTTCAGTAATGTGGGAAAGCCAATAGCACACCGTCGCTAATGAACGGATATAATCTATTATATAAACGGATATAAAGCTCTTTCTCCTTGGACGTCGGAAGAACATGTAAGCACAAAACGTCTTTTTTTCATTTTCTTTTTGTTGATAATCCTCTATTTTTCGTGATTTTTAGATTCTAGCATTTACACAATAGTTATTACTACTACTAATACTACTACTACTACTACTACTTTTGCTACCGCTGTTGCTGCTGCTACTACTACTATTATTATTAATCTGGCTTTAACTTTATATTAAACAGGCCCATGCAAAGCATACAAAATCTAATCATCTTTACGCAGATATGTAGTTAGAACATCGTTTTTAATCTAAATCTATGTATCTTAATATACGGGACACAAACTGGCTTTTATCTTTAGCAGAAGCGACGTGTTGGTTACCTTAGTGCACTCAACACAGCGTCCAGGCGTGCACATTCCTCAAACACTCATACATGTATGAGGGCCTTTTAACGCTACTAACCCGTGAAAGTAGTATTTATAATTTTACAGTCATTAGAAGTTGGTTACTATGGTTACTAGGCTCAGGGTTCGATGACTATTACTATGACTTCTTCTAAACCACTGCGCAGAGAAACTAGATTTTAAAGTTCAAGTCAAAAAAGTTCTGGCCTGGAGTATTTCATGGCCAATTTCAATTCCAAGCACGTGATTCTCACGGTTTATAAGTTAGCTTTTGTCGGGGAAATCTCAAGCCCTCAATAAACCTTATACGCGTATAAAACAGCATATAAAATTTTAACAGCAGTGCGTAAGATTGAAACTTTCTGTCATGACAGGGTCGCTGCAATCAAACATACTGTTCACACGGATCCTCTTTTCTTCGTTGTTGCCGGAAGAGAACTCGGGACTACTGGGCTCGCCTAGCTCCTTTCCCTCTGTCTCATGCTCCGGGGCGGGTATTGGCGTCTCGTAATTGCTAGAGTGCTGTTTGTCCTCACCCATGTATTCCTTGTTGTGCGCGTTTTCTATATTTCCATATGCGGTATCGAAAAAGTGATCGAAGGCGTGTGGAAGCACTCCGTTCCTCCCTGTGCTCCCGTAGAAGTTCGACGATGTGCCCGAGCTTGCCGTGGACTGATGGTACACGGCGGAACTATTCTTCGCGAACATTTCTCCGAGGTTGGTAGTGGAGGTTGGCAAACAATCCCGGTGCAACACGTCCTCTCCTGTGTAACACTGAGCCAGCGAACCCCGGTGAGGCCACTTTCCGGACCCTTCAAAAGCATATTCCCTAAATGTAAACTCTCTAACAGGCTGAACCTGCGGCAAATTTGTCGAGTAGGAGTAAGAAACGTGACGAGAACTCGGGTTTTGAGATAGGAAAGAGGGCAGCGCGGTGAAGTCAGCACCCGGGACATAGTACGTACAACTGGGTAGATACATATTAGAACCGACGGGAACTCTCTCATCAAAATCCATCATTAGCGGTACCGTTTCTAGCTAGGGCTAGCGAGACCCGAACACAGCGCCCTTAACATGGCTTACAAGCGCGCGTGCCTCTTGCCCTCCTTTGAAGCCGTATCCCCGAGCCAGAAATTTTGAGACGTACACTGACGTGGAAATTCATCTCCATCCATTCCAAAGGAGGCCACGGTCACGTGTTCCACATCAGATATTGACAGATCTCTCTCTCTCTCTCTCGCTCTCTCTCTCTCTCGCTTTCTCTCTCTCTCGCTCTCTCTCTCTCTCTCTCTCTCTCTCTCTCTCTCTCTCTCTCTCTCTCTCTCTCTCTCGCTCTGTGTGTGTGTGTGTGTGTGTGTGCCTGCACGCGCGCGCGTCTATTCAAAGTAAGTGAGACCTTCAGGATATAGGGTTGTATGCTGAAGGCGCTGCTGCTTAATCGCTCCACTCTAGGTGAGACACTGACACGACTTCTGAACATTCTAGCTTTTGTTTGTTTAAGCAAACGCACAAATCAAACATTCTGAACTTATTAGGCAATTCTGAACATTTATGAGGGTTCACAATCAATGCCAATGTCATGGCAACTTGTTTTAAAAAGAACACTGCTACAACAAAATCAAGAGGCAACAGGCAAAAACTGTACCCGTAACAGTGCGTCGTCGCTGAATTAAAATCTTCCTATTCTAAGGGTGTACCTTTCCGTACATTTTTTAGTTTTTTTTGTGTGTGTGTTTCGGTTGAATCCAGAACGTTAAAACCATTTACTTATATGATTGTCACATATAGCTATTAGTATAGCTGCTTCGTGAGCTTGTTTGTTGCTTTATATACCAAGACACTTCTTGTTAATGTTAAAATAATAAGCGATCAGAGTCATTTTCACTTATCCCTGCAGTACAACGCGTGACTGCAGACAAAACAACGGAATCAATTATATTTAGCCTATTTGGCGTTCACAGTGTATGCGAGTAGTGTATTAAAACATGACAAAATAATTTTTGAAATGTCACAGCTGTGGCTGAATATTACAAGCGTTTTGCGATTCCTGGCACTGTGCATGATCACTGCTTTTTATTATTATAAACTGTCTGTGCGGATGTGGCAGATATTAAGATAGCATGGTGCATACATGGTATTATTTGCAACTTACTTTGCCAAAACTTAAACAAAATAGATAGACAATCTCCACATTATTTTTCCAGTTTGGTTAATTACGTTATTCCTTACAACAGTGCAGATAAGACCTTACAATATAGATTCTATAAATTCTAAATAAGTCTCACTGGTTAAAGGTAAACCTACTACTGCTTTTAACTACATATTTAGTTTGTCAAGAAATATGTTGAAGCAGGATATTTATATCCACATAGCAAAAACGCCATGTTCCAAGAAGGCTATGTGAATCATTTTACACGCATGAAATATGGTAAGCTGTAAAACGAGGGAAAAATGAAAACGGTTGGCTCCTTTAGGACTACAGTAATAAAATCATCTCATAAAATATTGTTCGGCAATTCCGTCACTGAAACGTCACAAATAAAAACTGTACGTTGTTCTGAAAATCTTACTGAAAAGAATCTTCAGTATGGAAGTTCAAAAAGATATTCAGGGCTATTGCAATGGAAAGAACAGTCGCTATCGCAAGGAACTTATCACACCCAGGCCTTAGAAGAAAACATAAAGATACGTTTATTTAACATAAATGTAATTTTTTTTTGTTTCTTAGTCTATTGTTCTTATTGAGGTATGAGGTGGGATATAGTCTCGGAAATGACTGGCAAAGATAATTTGGTGTGACCATGAGTGTTAAACCCGATGAGGCTCTCGAGCGCCGCACATACCCAGACACACTGTCTTAATTCCCGTGGATGAAGCATGTTTCACCAGAACGCACATAATGACCGCGTAACTCGAGCTTCAGAAAGCGCAACCCCCCAGTCTCGCATAGCCTTTCAAATATTGCGATTGTAAGAGTCACAGTAATGTCACTGTAATCCGGATTCAGTGTTGTCCCAGTGATGGAGTGTACTTTGCCAGCAAAAACCGACACAACACTAAACGGTGGCCTCTAAACCACACGCTCCGCCTTTTCGTCAACTCTTGACAAATTCCACTCCATGTGTTGGAAAGCATTCAGCAGTAATTGGGCCCCAAGTACAGAGACAGAACTTTTACAGTGCCGTTTTAACAGAGCTTTTTGGTTCTATATGGTTGGTCGTTTTCCCATTTTACAGGTATGACGGCGTAACAGGGAGGTTACACTCAGATAAACACACACTTCAATAGGCAATGAGTAACAGCTCAAAACCACAGAAGCTCTGCTACATAAGCAAGGCAAGAATATATGCAGTCACATAATTAGAAATACAGGAACATTTCGGCCTCTGAAACGTTGTAAACGTTATTCAGTTAATTGTGTGGCATTTTATAACTTGACTGTGGATGTTAATTCATTAAGACTAAATGGACGAAAATGGACTATCAGTAAGTTACGCTTTTATTCCTCTGTGGGGAGAGATGTGTAGTGCAACAACCAAACGCCCTTGTGCAGCGGTCGACTTCAAGTTCGTGGGAAGGAGAGGTCATCACCAGCGTGGAGAGTAGAGACGAGACGACAGACGCCATGCAAATCTATGGTCTGGACCAGGTGGAGTTCCAGCGATGACTCACTCACTCCCTCCCTTCAGTGGACATGTATATGACCTACCTCAGAAAAACACACAGCATATCACGAAAGGCTCGAGAAAGATAGTGAGCAGCGAGCAAAGGAACTACCACACAATTTAGTAATCTTAGCACAATATGAAAACCTGGGGTGGTGAATAGAGATGAATTTGCACTGAATAATATAATGGTGATAATGTGTCTACACAAGTTTGAACTGTAAAGAGTAAAACACACAAAAGACACCGCGCACTGTGAGTTGCAATTTGTTAAAGCGCCTTTAGTACTGTTAAGACAGCGATGACTCCGTCAGGAGACTGCACGTGTCATATTGTAATTGGTCTCAGTGGGTTTTATTATGATTCCTCACAGTGTGTCAAGTAACATACTGATTTTGATCTGAGTGTACATCAGGAATAGGCATTCAGAATATTCCCGTGGCGTTTTTATTCATGAAGCTCCACTCTGTAGTTTATTTCATTTTATTTCTGTTGCATTTAACCTCGAGACGTCCGTTATTATTGAGTTCGATTAATTTAGAATATGTTTAATTAAAAATATGTTTTCTATGAGCGGCTTCACAGTACAATAATGAGAACACGCCGTTTTAAGAAATTGTCTTTATTAGATTTTGTCAAAAAGCAAAGGAAGATATACACTAATTCTGTGGATTAAATGTATCCTTTAAAATTCTAATAGCAAATTCTTCAAATGTGCTTATGTATGGACGATTAAATAAATAGTGTGTATATATATATATATATATATATATATATATATATATATATATATATATATATATATATATATATATATATATATATATATATATATATATATATATATACTATATTCACATGTAGACCTATTTCTGACAACTATACACACACACACACACACACACACATATATATATATATATATATATATATATATATATATATATATATATGTGTGTGTGTGTGTGTGTGTGTGTGTGTGTGTGTGTGTGTGTGTGTGTGTGTGTGTGTGTGTGTATATATATATATATATATATAGTTGTCAAAAATAGGTCTTCATGTGGATTATCTAAAAATTAATTCATTGTTTAATTCGATTAATTCTATTTCTCGTCAACGTTATAGTTTTGAACTTGAATGAGGCAATTGTTAGTAACCTTAGCTAATGAGTTACTGGTTACAACTAAATGGGAAACTCAGCATTCTTATGAAGAGAAACCTTCTTCTGGAGTGAAATTTGAGGAAAACCTTTTCTCCGAGAAATGAGCCAAAGCGTCGAACTCGGTTGGAAACAAAAGGACTAAGGAAATCGCGGGTTACAATGACCAAAAACATTTCAATAACCACGTGATTGCAGTCATGGAAAAAAGTCTTATCACTGCATAATAATAATAGACAAGTTTAAAAATATTTTAGTTGAAGTTGTAAAGTTTTACATATATGTTCATCAAAAATATAGGCTAATGTATATGTAAAACATATTCAGTGAACATTTTGTTTAATCTAAGTATTCTTTTTTGTCTAGAATAATTGGGGGTTATATTCCACGGGCATAAAGTAGACTGGATTTAATTGTAATAACGAACAATAGCTCGCTTATTTAGTTATTGCACATATTATTTGCATTTGTATTTTATTTCTGTTGCTACTTTACTCTGGTTTTCCGGATATGAAATCTTTGCTGATCAATCAATTTTGTAGAAACTGTATGTGTTGAAAGATAAATTATTACTAAACTGTTATCAAACTATTTCTAAACTGTAACTAAACTTTGACTGATATTCTAGGGAATGGTTTGTATAGGAAATCATTTAGGTACAATAGTTTTCAGCAAAAAACTGTTTATTTTCACAGCAAATGTAGTTTATTTAATCAGATAACACGTTCATGTCTAATGAACGTCCAAGCTCTCTGTACTCTAGAGTATAGAGAACCTCATCTAATGTGTACTTTTATTGGACGCACTTGTCTATTGCGTACATGTATTTGAACTCGTGACTACAGGCTTGGATAAAATAAAGTGTGAGGATGGGGTCAAAAGCGGAAGGCAGGCCATAAATGCATGACGTGTCTACGTTAACATGACTCCGCTGCTGACTTTGTTGTGTCTCTAGTAAGATAGCGAATTTACCGATTTTAGCCTTAAAGCCTAATATGTAGAGTGCTGGCCTTAGACAGAACATGTGAAACTGCCTAAAACAATAAGATCAAATAAATGTAGGTATAGATCACTCATTTGTAATATAACACTAACCTAATCCATATTGTATTTTGGAGTCTTTATCAGTTTATGGGAAAAAAAGAATTTAGACACAATCAAAATATGATTATATATAAACCAAGTTATACATAAGGTTAAATTACTAACTTGCTAACAAAAGGCGTCATTGTTTGTGAGCCAAGCGCGAGCCAAGTCTGAGACATTGGTAACTGCCTTGGCTTTCATTGTGTAGACAGACTCCCTCCCCGCTGTGAACGCAGAGGCCAAAAGTTGAGAAAAGGAACGTAATTTTATTATCCATTCATAAAATCTTATCTGCATTAATCCTGTAGTGCGGCCAGTGGTCTAGACATGCGTCGAAGGTCAGTGTCCATAGGTCCATGACGCAGATTTTTTCTCTGTATTGTATCACATATACAAGCAATGTCTCAGAAACTTAGTTTGGTGTTGCGTAAACTCTTAAATCCGCACTAAGGTGCTCAAACTACGTTTTGCACAAACCCACAATAGGCTATTTAAACGTAAATCTTAAAATATGTCAACAGGCAAGTTGAACGTATCCTAAAGTTTAATGTTGTAGTTGAAGTAAGTTTACTTTTAGGGCAAAGTTACTAAAGACTCGATCTCAGTGTTTCACTAAATTGATAATTTAGTGCGAGGAAATTCCTTATAAAGCACAAGGCACCATTAAGGTTGCTATCTTAGTTGCTATTTTGTGTTTGCGCATTAGGTGGCACCATAAGCTTGTTTCTTTTCAGGAGAGGCTGTAATCCATGAATGTATTTTTTTCTGCCTTGTCTTTTTTCCTCTAAACGACACGCCCACCCTTCAGTAAATGCGAATGCAAAAACATGTAGACTTTAGACACGAATACATACCCGCTGCGTCGCCAACGCAAGCCATAGAGAGTTCATGTAAACAAGTTCATAAAATGTTTACATTCGTAATTATAATTTACCATATATACAAATATAAAGTATAACAATTAACCTACTATTGTTATCATTGTTACTTCTGTGTTCTTGTCTTGTACTTGTACTATTTTATATTCTTTGTTGTGTTTTGTTGGTTCTGTATTTAGTTTGTGGATTCTTTGTCAATTTCGTATATGTCTTTGGTTTATTGTTATTATTATTATTATTAGTAGTAGTAGTAGTAGTAGTAGTATAAAAAGAAAAAGCAATAAAAGTGAAATGGCGTTTATGAGTGATGTAGTTATGAGTTATGAGTTATGAGAATAACTGATTGATCACGTTTAATGAACACGTTTTCAGTCCTGAAATGAAACCATTATTTAAATAAGCGTTTTAAAATAAGGTTTAAAAAGACGTGAAAATATTATTATCCACTGAAGCAACATTAAAAGTAGAATCCTGCTATACTCTTCTCGTCCTCAAAAAAC
Organism: Electrophorus electricus; assembly: GCF_041902795.1. Lineage (NCBI taxonomy): Eukaryota > Metazoa > Chordata > Actinopteri > Gymnotiformes > Gymnotidae > Electrophorus > Electrophorus electricus. The sequence continues at coordinate 29,432,345 of NC_137498.1, read as the reverse complement.
GTTAATATAGCATTATCACAAAACCATACACAGACATCAGATTTAAGATTAGTTACTCTCAGATTTAAGCGTAGGAGAGCGATATAGTTAGGTATCAGACGTAGATTGGTCCTGAAAAGGGTTTGCCTACAGCCAAAAGCGAATCCTCGTATTATTTCAAGCTCGTGAGGTTTTTGCTCATTAAATTTTGTAAATTAGAAATAAGTTCCTCTTAAGTTCCTGCGTCATTATCTGCTCTCCGCATGTAGTTACAGCATCAGCCTGCATGAAAGAAAACTTGAGTAAATAATTACTGTCATTTAATTAATTGAATTGTGATGTATAATATAATAAAATATTAATAGTAAAATGTGTTACAGGGAGGCGGCGTGGCTCACAGTGATCCGGGCTGGATTCTCGTGCCGGCCGATACGGAGTTTGCAAGTTCCTCCTGTGACTGCGTGTGTGTGTGTGTGTGTGTGTGTGTGTGTGTGTGTGTGTGTGTGTGTGTGTGTGTGTGTGTGTGTGTGTGTGTGTGTGTGTGTGTGCGCTCCCTGTCCAGGATAGCTTCCCGCCTTGTGCCTGTGCTGCTGGGTTGGCTCTGGTCTCCGTCCCCCTGAATTGAATTAACCGGTGTAGAAGATGAATTTTTTAAAAACAGCTATAATAATAAAGCCAATGTTTAAAATATATTGGAAGAAAACTGCACACAAACATGCTTTAGAAAACTTTACCCGCTTCTATCTTGCCTTCGAAACTATGAAATAAGGAACACAATTATTATATATACTGAATAATAATCTGCTTAAAAGACATGGTCTGTTTGTGTTTAGAAAGGAGGTCTACAGCCTGTATGAGAAGTACACAGAGAACTACTTAGGCACGCATTACTATAAATAGGCACAGAGCGTTTTATTGATACATTATGGAAATATATGTCACCTAAATAATAACATATAATAACAGCCTATATTGTGTCATCCAAAATAAACAAAAGCTATTTATGATTATGTTTTTGTCTGTTTATTATTATTGGCATTGTTTTCGAATATTATTATTGTTGTTATGTAATTGATTTTACATTCCAAGTCGGAAGGCTTAGGATGTTAAATTCTGAAATATTTTGTGGTCGCGTGCTATTGCTTTGACGTGCTGCCCATGCTCCATGTGCGGCCATGTCCAGATACAGTCAGAGTTATGAGAAATATGACCTATATAATATCAACAAAATAATAACCATATAATAACAGCAATAAAACAATAATAAACACTATTTGTGTTGTTGTCGTTGTTGTTCTAAAAACTGAAGTATAATGACACAGGTCTATTCTGGTAAATGAAACTCAACACTTATCTAACTGCCAAACTACCAAACTACTTGACAAAACGTAGCTCAATTACTGAATTACTTATGACAGCTAATATGACAGCTATAGTAAGCGTTGATATGTGAGTTTTGTTTTAATCTTTATATAAACTTCATCTATATTAACATATAAATGTATATCTTATTTATTCTACTTATCATCATACATCGTTTCACATTTCAGGGAAATCAGTCCAGGATACAGTTACCCAAAATTGTGTAATTAAAAGTTCAAAGTGGTACTACCATGTCATTTTATGGTACTGCAAATCTTTCAGGAAAAGGCGCCTTATATCTGTGAAAGACAAACAAACAGCTATAGGAACTGGATTCAAACTGAGATAGACAGATCAAAAAATTAATATTGTCAGGTATCTTCCAAATATTATTTGCAATTTCTTCGAAATGAGTAACATACTCTCCAAACCACACTTTATAATATTTTGCATAGCTCTATATTCAGTACATGACAAACTGCATTCAGATTGTAGATAGTAACACACAGAACGCCTGGTGTAGATCTTATTGTAGGAAATGGAAGTGAATAATTCAATTCAAGTCGTTATATTTGCATTAAGATGAACGAATTTTATCAGCTACTCTCAGTCTATTTAGCCACAAAGTCTATTTTGACACAATTGTCAAACGATCATCGTGAATTATATTGTGATTCTTGTTTTAAAATGTAGTAAACATTGTAATAAACTATCCGTTTTAGCTCGCTGTTCACGGTGACGGAACCATAACAAGCACATCAGCAGATGGCGCTGTTGCTCTTCCGAAAGGGCTTCTTCCGAACTTTGAATCGTGCAAACTTAGAATTGTGCAAATTCTACTCTCCCAGTGCAGGGAGACGAGCGATATACATTTCGAGCATGAATCCACTTCGCGGTAAATAATTTTGGCATACATGAGTAAAACCCTGGCGACCTTCCAAAATGAACATTAGGTAGTCCAACTATACACCACTCCTCCCTCGTCTAAAGAAAAACGCCATTTAGCTGACTTAACATGAGTATTTAAGACAGCGTACTTTTGGTGGTTAAACCTTAAAAAGGCGTTACTCATATCAGTGGTTTATTGGGACGGACTCATCAAATAACACTAATACGAAGATATAGATACAGACCAGTCAGACAGATAAGGACGTATTTTGGCACAAACAAAAGCACATGTGTTATTGTACATGAAATAGGGAGACATCTACATCCTGGATTCCTCCTCATAATCTTTATCACTGAGCAGAAAGCGTGAGACAACAAGCAAGACACTTGAATGAGTTAAAGACAGAGCCAGAGAAAAACTGGCCTACTGTCAAGCAAACTACAATATTGTTATTTTCAGTCAACATCCAAATGTTGAAGCAGAGTAAATAAAAATAAATGCGAAAAACACTTCGTTAGTGACCATCTTTGTCCTGAGTTGAAGTTATACCCACAAATATTGTGCACCGTAATCTGGCGCAGAGCAAAAATGATGCACCGCGTCACCATCGAACCTGTCAGATCCAAAAGCTTCTCTGCAATGTAGTAGTCCAGGCAGCAAAGAATTACAACGTCTGTATTTGATAGCTTTGAAAAATATATATATATATATATATATATATATATATATATATATATATATATATATATATATATATATATATATATATATATATATATATATATACTTGACGTGTTCCCTTCAGTTTTTTTCTTGAATAGCTAACTGTTATTTTTTACTTTATTGACAATTTTCTTTTCCTTTACGCGCCGGTTCTGGAACCAGATGGTAACCTGTCGTTCGGACAAATTGGTCTGAGCGGATATCCGCCTGCGCTTGTCCTTGGTAATGAACTTGTTGGCGGCATACTCTCGCTCGAGCTCCTTCAGTTGTACCTTCGTATATGGAACTCGCTTTTTTCTCCCTCGGCGAAAGGAACTCCCCTCTGGTCCTCCACTATGCAAGGCGTCTAGGGGAAAGTGGAAAGGAAAGCTTTAGAAATATGGAATTAAACTGTATTAACTTTTTGTTAAAATTAGCAAATAGGTCTATGTTATGGAGAGCTCTATTCCTACAGTAACTGTAGTCTATAACTACAGTCAGCATGAATGATTTCTTATGTATATTAATTGACAGCAATATAGCAGATGATAGCAAAATCTGTTTGGAATTTACGGTTAAATCGTTGATAATATAAATTCACTTTACTTGGTAAAGATGACTTCCACAAGTGTCCTGTCTGCGGCTCCTCTTTGGTACAGTAGACCTGCCCGTTCCAGCCACTAGCGATCGCCCATGGCTGATAACTTTCCATAGGCAGTAAAGGCTCATGCCTTGGCTCAGAGGGTCCGCTGACTGCCTGCACTACGGGCATATCCAGGTAGCTGGGAACTGGCGGGTATGGAGTCGATGCGTAGCTTGGATAGAAAGCGAATTCCTTTCCTCTGGTCGTGGAGTAATCCTCCAACGATGTGGCAGACATGTCCATGTATTTTTCCCCGTAAGGCGAGGCTGGAGCGGGGGACTGAGCACACGACTTTACTCCACCTCCGCCCCCGTGGTGGTGGGACACGCGGCATGGATAATATCCACCACCGCCAAAATAGCCATAAGGTAATGAAGCGCCACCGGAACCCTGCGTGGCCGAACACGGGCTGCATTGCTTTCCAGGCTCACCCGCTCCTGCTCCAGCTACCTCGCTTGACGAGTACGCAGCACTGGGTGCGAGAGGCGCAGTGTGAGCTATCAGATTTCTGCATGAACTCGGTGGGAAGTTGCTTCCCGCAATCCCGTCCATATTCTTGCCTGGGTCGTCCGAAACGCCGTTATCATAGAGAAACATGACTGGGTCGATCCAACGCGGGCGGAGAAGCAGTGACGTTGTCATAGCCCGTCGGACATCGAAACTTGTGTCTCTTTTGAAAAAATATTGCAGACTGAAAAACAGGAGATAACCGATTCTGCAAGAGTCAAGAGACTCTGACGCACCCCACGCACGTCCAAGGTCGTGTTGTCATTGGTTCATATTCGGCCACGTGATATGTCTAGGAGGATGAAACATTTGAAGTGCAAACAATTAAAATAAAGGAAAACGCGGCGCTATAAAAGGACAGCTCGTATCACGAACTTAGTCCATCTCACGTGCTCAAAACTATACGTCAGTAAATGTGCAAATGTGTATAAACCCCTCAATGGGTTATTCCTACAGCCTGATTATCCAAAAAATATCTGCAATACAAATGTATAGAGGAATATAAAGTAAGATCTGCTGTTGCATGAGGCTCAGGAGCTCTTCACGAGGGGATTCATGGTGTTTTGAAACGAATTTACATGTTTGCAGCCATAGCCTGAACAGCCACCCTGTCAACATCCAAGTATGAGATTTCTGTTTATTCAAAATGGGTCTATCTCAATGGCGGGCATGTTAATCTTTTTATGCTATTCTGAGGTATAGTTTTCTCCCTACAACATTCATAGTTGCGTTTAATTACTGGTTACATTGCTTGTAGACTACAAAACAAGGAAAATATGAAAACACTTCTTACTGTGGATCACTGAAACTGAAATATTCAACGTGCAGCGAATTAAGCCATTTTCAGTATTTTAATACTTCATAGTAATTATTTAACGATGGCCGCAAAGGTGTAATCATTAGTACCAATGAGTGTAGTGATATTAAACAAGGACTCCAAATGCAGCACTTCGAGGCTTTAATACCAGTACCACCCTCCTCAAAAGGAGGCCAAACAGGAGAAAGGTATTCACTGACAGTGTGATTCGAACCTGCGACTCTGCGGCTTCCGTTGTGCTTACGAGTTGCTCAGACACAGAACCGAGAGAACACTGGTTGCGTTTGTCTACAAATTTTACGTACGGAGCTGACACGGCTACAGGCCAAGGTCAAGTTGAAAGTTGTCGTCTGGCCGCGAGGCTGCGTCTGTCGGACCGCTGAGACGTTCAACTCACGGAAGGGTGTCCGGGTCGCAATAGTGAAAACTGCTGAATGAATCGCTTTTAAGAAGCTTTACACTATTACTAATCACTTTATCTCACAAATATTCGATACAAGGAACGAATTCGTAATTTTGCACGCACTCGCTTGGTTGCACTTCATTGCAGTTCAAGAGATTAAAAAACTGACATCACCTCTTTCCCTCTTTGGGAATGGGTCGCGGATTTTGTCGTGCACATGTCAAAAGTGTATTTTGAATGGATGTCTAGCGGATAGTTCACCCGCATGGATGTCCAGTCTGCAAGTCCATGTTTACTGCAGTGAATTTCCCAGCAGCAGTGTTCGTGTTTCCATGGACACGTCTTTCATCCGTAATTGTAGGACGGTGTTTTTGTTTCTTTGGTGTGCTGACCTATGCAACCTTTACCTACTATACAATTCTTTATAATTCTTTATACATTTGAGGCTCACGAGTAGGCCTAGAACAAACTTACTATGCTATAACAGTGAGAAATAGAAGAGAGTAGCGGCTTAATGTAATTAGCAATGTTCATCAAGATGCCCCATTCAGAGCAGACAATGGGATACATTAAAACAATGTAATTTGTCATTAGGCGCACAATCCTGGGTCAATTTGCGGAAAACCCCTGTCATTATACGCATAATATTTATTTATTAGGCGTATAATCCCTGGGTACAACAAAAGTTTATTTATAGTACTTTGTCCGCCACATTCTTTGTACATCTTCAATTTTACGGACTGTTTTTATATCAATTTCTTGTTTTTCTTATTTTTATGATGAAAACAAAAACTAGTACGCATCGAACCTACGCACATTTATTCCATTAGGCCTCAAATCATGCTTTTAATACAAATGAATAATAAAATTCAAAATGCCTATAAATGTTTGTATATGTTACAACTCTAGAACAAGCAAAAAATAAAAATAAAATTATCAACATGACGTCGCTACCCAAGCTCAATTAAACTAGCAAAATGGAATTCTTCATTTTGCCAGCGGTATAAAATTCACGTCAAATACTGAAAAAAATAATTATTAGTGAAATTGCATGCATTCAAACATGGACGTCTTACACCCAGAATGCACCGTATATGCGGTTCCGGGACTCCAATGATAGCTATCTACTGGAAGGTTTACCATATTTGCGTTACATTGACTAGTAATTAGGCAACAAGAACTGCATACAGTTCGTACCGCTCACTGTATATGTGTATAGTTAGTCCTGCTAACTGAAATGAAAAGAACAAACCTTTACGATGCCGGATTACCATCGTTAAACACCTGTGTTTTAACGGTAAGGTTTTCATTTAGTGAACTAAGATTCTAGATTAAATTGGGAAAATGTGATTTTTAAAATGTAAATTGTTCAGCTTTACTTTCGAGACAAGACGGTGTATACAAGCAGGGTACATTCTTTGTGGTTAAACGGGTTATATGCAAGAGCTGTTCAGATTCAGGTGCGACAGGTAAGACAGACCCAGCGCATCGGCTAAGGAGAATGCTTGAAAGAGGCCAGTGTGTAATAATATGGACAGTGAGAATGTAAGAGAATGTGTATATAAATCGGTGAAACCAACCTCAAGCCTAAACCAAGTTTTTAATAGACCAATGACTTACTTTGTGAAACAAATTGTACTTTGTTCTTTTCTTCGTTCTGTTAAAAAACTCAAGCAGTGAAAAAAGAACACAATGTCGTGACACATTGACGTTGTGCTGGCCGTACTGTTGCCTAATGACCAAATGCAAACCTGTCAACATTTAATAATAACTACAGAAAATAATGAACCAAATCCAAGTATATTTCAAATTCCTAGTACGTTTCTTAACATATATTGGATACACCTTTGAGTATTTCACATTTTTAATTCAGTTGTGGTGTTGTGTTTTAAGGAAGCCTTTGAAGTTATTTTTGTGCAAGCTAACGTTACAGGGAAAATCAACTGAAGTACAACAACTCACATAAATAAAGGCAACAGTCCGGCTTTAAATAAAGTATTGTTGCTCAATTCATTCCTCAAAACAAAGATGCTAAAAATTAAAGAGAGATCATTGCATAATGCTCGGCGCTATCGGCCTGCCAATCAAATACTCGCACGTTTTAAGCACATTATTAGTAACAGTGCCTTACGCCGATTATTGTGAAAAAGACAAGCTTTAGGCTACTAGTTGGTAGAAAACTCCACGTGCTTCTACATTAAAAGCTCGAGGAGGACATCGCTGCTAGATGTAAAATGACAATAATGTGGCCCATAAGAGACAACCTCGAATAGATGTGAACAGTTTCATTACAGAAGAGAAGTAAACATTTACGTACGAATGTGCGGCAAACCAATGTATACATTTAAAACGCAGACAAAGTCAAAATACTTTTTTTTAAATTCGTTTGATTGTGATTTCGTATTTTAATTCCAATTTAACTGAATTTCTCTAGGCTATCTAGTGTGAAATGTTGGGTGTCAATTTTTCAGTTGATAAAATCGTTTACGAAATTTTGTTTAAAAGCACTGTTTAGACTTTATTTAAAGCGTCAGAGGCATGGTAACCGTGCTAACATGAGAGACATTCTAAACGTAATTATAATTCTTGACAGAAAACAACTATGTTAGTTCTATTTTTGGCGTTCCGAAGGCTCTGGAAATAGTAGCACTTTATAACTTCACAACTGACATATTATAACATATTATGACATATTGTAAAGTGTACGATGTTCTTGTTCTTGTTTGGCAAATTTGAAATCTGATCTAGGCTGCATATAACTGCAATACTAATACACGATTTAATGATAAATATGGTCCATTCGATGTAAAATTTTATTTGCTAGACCAGGGGTGCGCCCTGCAGATTAGTTTCAACACTAACACACTTAAGACAATTAATCACGTCATTTAGTAGCATCTATATATTAGGGTTAGGTGTGCTAGATTAGAGGTGGAACTAAACTCTTTTTCGTTTCTACCGTGTCTAAGCATGAGATGAACAAGTTTTATTATGCAAACTATAAAACAGAGATTAGCTCCAAATGAGCACGGCTGCACGTGAGATCCATTTTGTACGGCGTGGTGGCACTAGTGTAGTGTTTTCCTTAAGGTTTGTCTGCTTAATTCTGCTTTGAGGAGCGACTAGTGCGTCATGGGTCTAGGAGGGAAAGGGTCAGAGGGCACGTGAAGAAGGCTACAGGAGTACTGATTCTCACAACAAAATCCAGACTGCTTTTTTGTATATGGTTTAGAACTATGTCCATTTATGTACAATATTACATAACGTATCATATAACGCATACTCAGTAATGTAGCGGCACGTTTACGCTGTTTCATAAATAAAATCTAAGTGGTATTTGTAGTGAAGTTATAGCCTTCTTCCTGCACGCGCGCCATGGTCAAGTTCAAGTTGGTTAGGTTCATTAAACCTCGGAAGTGTGTCGAGTGTGAGGGGCGGGTCTGTTATATCACACTGTGACCAGGTCCTTCCCCATATCCAAGCGAGTTAGAGAAAGCGCAACACTATAAGCCGTTAATACGCTTGTAGAAGTAGAAAGAGCAACGCAGTCAGTTAGTAGAGGAAAACGTATCCTTCTTTACCCAAGCACAAGAAAAACGTCATATACATATATACATATATGCACATATACACATACATATATACATATATACATATATACATATACATATATACATATATGCACATATACACATACATATATACACATATACACATATACATATACATATATACATATATACATATATACACATACATATATACACATATACATATATACACATATACACATATACCTATATACACATATACATATATAAACGTAAAAAAAAAAAGAAAAGAAAAGGCCAAGTTAAGGAGAGCTTTTGAATTACACGAGTATGCGTGTCCTTGAACGTTTCCGCACACAGAATTCAGTAACAATAAAACAATTTTGTTTTCTGACCAAGGTCTCGCTCGTTGCACAAACGCACAGTCAGCAGCCAGCGTGCTTTATCTCGCTAGAGATCACGAGCTAGTATCACACACAGAAATATAACTCGCTACTAGTTAAAGATATGCCTTAATCCTGATACGGTCACTGCACTTACCATTTGATTAACGAGGGCCTCATTTCTTGAAAGTATTTACTGTAACTATTGAAATCTCATAGCAAGCATCACTTTGAACACACTATTTTACTGTCATTGGAGTTTACAGACAGTTTCTCTCTTTGATAGGTCATTTTATAAAGAAATACATTCTCAACGCTTGTATCCGCTTTCCCTCACCGCTTTTTGAATATTTTACTATTATGGAGTAACTATAATTTGTTACTAGATCTTTTGCATTGTTAGTATGAGTATGATATAGATTATAGTCTATAGTCATGACTGACAAATTAATTTTGTTGTAAATGGAAACTCGACTGCTTTATTTTTCAAAACCGATGGTGTGTCACTTCAAATTTTAGTGTTACTGAGCGGCATTTAAAAGGAACGTGCATAGTCAATATTGTATGTATAGTGTTCTAATCGTGTTCCACCCAGTTCTATTCATGAATATGGTGGTGATCTAGATTTTTCACTAACGTTACCAAAAATATAACGGAACGACCATTAAACATAAACGCTCCCTTCCTCTTTACAGGCTGGTTGGTGGGTTTTGTAACACGCTACTGCATATTTTAAGTTCATATGCATTCACTACAGGGACTTCAAAAAACGTGGACCTTTCGCAGATATGAGACAACGGTTTTGATGTGGAAAATTCCAGTACAACGTTATTAAGGCAACTGTGGTTTAAACACACTGGAAATTATGTTTTTAATTTCATATTTTGAGTAAACATTTTCTGCCCCTTTAACCTTTGGTAATCTGTTGGCATTGTGGCATGTTTTATTTGTACATTGTACCTCTGGGATTGATCATGTTCACCTAGATTATTATTATGTTTTTTGTTGTTGTTGTTGTTGTTGTTGTTGTTGTTAATAATGAGGTTAACAGACTACCCAGTAATGACTTTCGAGGAGAAAACAGTGGTAGTGTTCTTTTCACTTGATAATATAGTAGTTATATAGTTGGTAATGTGGCAACATAGTTCTTTTTATGTTACCACTCTCTTTAACATCATGTTCTTCAAATCTGGCCTAGGCGGGCCACACCCTACTACACAGCATATATGTTTCGCCGCTGGTGTGTTAGAACAAGACCAGCTGTTCTTAAGTGCCAAAGGACTGCTTTAGAGTAGCACTGTTCTGAGAGTCCATGATGGAAGGGTCCAAACCACTGAAACATAAAATCAGCCTTTGCCATATGAGTGAATTCTTAGATTGCAGTTCGAAGTATCATGCTGACAAAAGCAGTAAATGACATTCTGTAAGACTTGCAGTGGGGTAAGATGTTGGAACAGCAGGAAAGTGAATTATCTTGGTTACTTAACTTTAGATCCTCTCACACAAAGTCCTTCAAATGTAAACACCACAGTTCTTATCTTTTCTTCTGTCATCATTCAAATGATGGATTGAAAAAAATGTGACAAATACTCAATTTGGATACCCATTTAGTTAAACTTCATTGAATAAATCTGCTCTTGCTAGCATGTCACATACACGGACTGAAAACTCCAAAAACAGTTTTGTACACTAAATCTGCACAGAATCTATATTGAATCTACACTGTAAATATTCATCCCATCTGAACATTTGAGTTAGAGAAACAATTTTATTCAGGGCACATAACATACAGGTTTAAAAGAGGGATTGATAAATAAGAACTGACAATATTAGAAATGACAATATTGCTGGACAGTAGTGTGCATGGTTAGGCAGCTTCAGGAGGTGAGTTTCTTAAAAGTAGCATGTCTAAATTGATGAACAGTGGCTACGACACTTGAATAGTTATGTTGAAAACTGCAGATCAGTTTTTGTCTAAGCAGCCACATTTCTCTACAACTGTGTTTGCCAGGTTGATACTGGGGGAAACACCCCTACTTCACATGTTAGTATTATACTGTGCATAAAAGTGCTCAGGCAGTATGGGTGTGGAGGTGTGTGTGTGTGTGTGTGTGTGTGTGTGTGTGTGTTTGTGTATTTGTGTACCTGTGAATATGTGTGTGCATTTGTATATCTGTGTGTGTGTGTGTGTGTGTGTGTGTGTGTGTGTGTGTGTGTGTGTGTGTGTGTGTGTGTGTGTGTGTGGAGTTGTGTGAATGCATGTATATTTCTGTATATGTGTGTATGCATGTGTATTTTCTTTGTGTGTATATCTATGTGTATGTGTGTGTATGTGTGTGGTGGTGGTGGTGCTGGTGGTGCTGGTGGTGGTGGTGCTGGTGGTGGTGGTGGTGCTGGTGGTGGTGCTGGTGCTGGTGGTGGTGGTGGTGGTGGTCAGCTAGATTTGCAAGCTCAAGTCATTCTTTTTATATGCCAGTGTTCTGATAGTGATTGTTTCTAACATGATTTTTAATGATATCAACTATGAATGATCTAAAAAAGGGACACTTGGGAAATTAATCATATCTTATAGACATCCAGAATGGGAGACATCTTAAAGGTTGAAAGATCTGATATTAGATTCCAGTGACTTCAGACTCCAGTGATATCAAAATCTCTAAACACCCAAAGTTGAATGAAGAGCTTACACCATTACATAAAGAACTTAAACTGAAGACAAAATACATTTATTTCATGGATGCATCTTTTTAGATAGACTGTTCTACAGTTTTGTATAGTGATATTCAATTTACTGCAGCCTTGTATAGTGATATCAAATATACTACAATCAAGTATACTAATATACAATTTACTACACAAAAGTTCTTTCTATGAATTCCTATATGACACATTTTATTTCAGCATTACATAAAACAATAGCTTTCAGCCATGTTACATGAGCAGCACCAGTGAATACACTCAGAGGTTGTATTGGTACAGCGTTACTGGAGATTCAGGTAAACTCAGAGCTGATACTGGGATAGCCTGACTGGGAACAGACTATTTGCACTTAGCGATAATGATAAATGTCCTAAGGTTCAAAGTTCAAGGATGTCGCAAAGAAACATCTAAAAGTTTATTGCTGCTGTAGGAATATACACACGAAATCTGAGGGCTAGGTGAAGTTCTATTCTAGCCTTATGAAACAAGTTACTCTAAACACCATGCATAAGTCTAGAGTTTACTGGCACTCCGTGTTGTGCTTGCAATTGGACTATATATGGAAGTAACGTATATATAAAATAACTTATGTTTTCCCAAACTTATTTAAAAGTCAACCACTGAGCTTTCTGCATTCAAAGACAGAAATGTGCGTTTAATGTGTTTAAGGTTTGGCAGAAATGTAAGAATTCAGAACGACAGCTGTATTAGACTATCATTGCCTTTCGGCTTAACCAATTAGTTTAGCCTACTAATTAATGCACAGTTCACTTCAGAGTTTTCAGAAAATAAAGAAAAAAAAAACATAAGTAGTATAGTAACAGATTTGAAAACCCGTTATTATAAATGGCGGTGTTCAGTGTAGCAACATCCTTCGAGCAAAGCTTATGAATGGGGCATGAGTCAGTAGCAAACAACTCTCGTAGACATTTACCTTTAAAATCGCAAAATCAGTCGGTAGTCCCTGCGTCCTGCCTTGAAAGAGTGTAAATGAGCACCGGGTTAACTATAATTCCGTTATTTAATACAAAACACAAAACAAACAAAATAAAATGTCAGCGAGAGCGTTTATGTAGCGTGTCCAACAGCTAACGTTGGACACGCTAATGTTTCTTCTTTTCTTCTGACAGGTGAGGGCGCACGAGGACAGCTTTGACTGTCCAGTCACTGCAACGTCACTTCGGCCACAAAAATATCGAGCCTCTGACGTCATTATTATCGATGCTCTGTTTTGAAAAACATAAAGTTGCCGTATCAGTATTTTATTAACTCTCCATTTTAAACCCAAGCGAAAATTACTATTGGGTAACCAATCGGCGTGTCTTATAATTTCGTCTTCCTCGCTATAAAGCATGAGGAAAATGTTCTTTTATCGAGGGTTACAGGGCCACGAAATCAAATTATATCTAACATAACATGTTTATATATATATATATATATATATATATATATATATATATATGAGATAGATAGATAGATAGATAGATAGATAGATAGATAGATAGATAGATAGATAGATAGATAGATAGATAGATAGATAGATAGATAGATAGATAGATAGATTTGAATGCTGCCAAAACATCGCTCTCAGCTTTACACAGCAGTGTGCATTTGCTTCATAATTCATTACGGAGAGAGAGAGAGAGAGAGAGAGAGAGAGAGAGAGAGAGAGAGAGAGAGAGAGAGAGAGAGAGAGAGAGAGAGAGAGAGTTTTAATTAATTATCTTACATGCTTCTTGCGTCAGTATCATCAATGTTACGTGCCGTTTAAATACAAGCCACAGATTTGTAGCAGGCTATATAACGCCGCCAAAGGTTTCTTGATAGTTGATAAGTAAATACGACGTTGAAATCCCCAGAGCCCATATCCTTAAAAGCCACTATACTTCATCACTGTTCTTCGTGAATTTTTACTACCAGAGAGCACATCAAAGTGGCGTGAAGCGAGGCCTCCTCCCTGAAAGCAAGCAGCGCGCGGTGCTGTCTTTGCTTTCGAGATAACCTTCCCAATAGAACGCGCCTCATCAAGTCCGACAACTAATGTCGGCAAAATGGTTCTTCCTTTTAGGATTTGTCTTCAAAAGACGCAGATCTTTTTATCTGTCGTCATATCCAGAAACGGAATTTCAGTTGTTCAAAAAATCCAGTGAAAAATGCACTGTGTTGCATTCCATGTGAAAACCTAACATCTTGTTTGGTCTAATGGTTAATCCGTTAACGTGCGGTACACAAACAGGCCAACTAATCACGTGTGCACATAAACCCGTAGTGAACGCACAAGTCATTCAGCAGGGTTAGGACACAAATATAAAAGGAATTATTTAATCTATCAGTTCTAAGATATTTAAACTAAAACGGGGTCATAACAGACCATAATGTTTTATGTTTAAATTGCTAACGAATTTAAAATTCAACAAATCGGCGATCTATAACTCAATTTCTTGTTCTAAAAAGCTTATACTGAAAAGAGATGTTCATTTTCTGGCTACTTAATTAGAAAGGACAGATCCCCAGTATAAAACCAGAGCGACGTTGTTAGCCTTAGCTCAAACAAATCCAATTAAATGTCAAATAGTCTGTTATTCTGACTACTGGTCCGAAGGACCTGACCTTTCAGCACTTTCCTTGACACCACTTTGGAAAAACGAGTACGGACGGATGAGAGAGAGAGAGAGAGAGAGAGAGAGAGAGAGAGAGAGAGAGAGAGAGAGAGAGAGAGAGAGAGAGAGAGAGAGAGATACAAAAATGTGGAAATATAAAGCGTCACTTCAAAATACGCCGCCTGCGGGCATAGAGACCTCATCATCTTTTAAACATTCTTAATCGTCCTCCCGATCCGAGAGGAACATGTGCTAATGTATTCCTAGGCTGCCAGTATGACTTTCTCCATCTCAGAGCGGCGGTGTCTAGGCGATAATGGACAGAGCTTGAACTGATCAAGTTCTATGGCATTCTCCAAGTCTAGAGTACCATCGTTATTACAAATTATGTCACCTATCAGAATTCTTTACAAATGATTCCAATTATTCGGTTTTACCCCCAACCCACCAAAATGACTATCTTAGTGACTTCTATTATTTCTGCCGCATTTAAATTCCTCTCGTGCATGCAAATGTTACCAGCCTAAAATACAAACAGGTTTTTATCCTGTTCAACCCAGCAGGTACACACACTCACATGCACGCACGCACGCACAGTGTGAAACCACCTCCTTTCAGTCTCCAGTGAAAAAATGATGATCGAGGTAGCGTGCCACTGTCCTGCGGAAGAAAATCTGTCTTATATACCAATACAAACACGCAGCACGACACACGAGACGTATAATAGCCCCACGTAACGGTGAGGGTTTCCTTTCTAACTACCTAAATGTTTGCTCTATAGTTTTAAACGATCCCCATACAACTATTTTAGGATATAATGGATTTGTAACATTTAGCCTTTCTTTACAAAGGCCAAAAAAGGGAAATTACTGCATTGTTTCAGATGTGTTGCCAGAGATATTTTAATATAATCTAAACGTCACCTAATCTATACGGTCCATGATGATGTTTGACTTAATGTTATATAGTTAAGACATGTATATATATAGTTAAGACATTTCTCCTGAGAAAACGAATCGTGGAGAAATGCGTAAATTTCCAAGTCGCGTCGAAGTTCATTTTGGCATAGTTTAGACTAAAAAAAGGTTTTAATTCTATAACTAACAGTTTGTGGAATTTCCATTTTTATTCGCCATTATGTCGTTTCTGAACGATGGGTTTCGTTTCTTCCCCAGACCTGTAACATGCTGGCTTACTTACGTCCTTGCGCGTTTTTTTTTTCAAGCCTAGCCTTTGATTCACCCCCTGCTGCGCGGCTTACCCTTGTTGTTTATTCACTTCGAATCGACGCGTGGCGTCACCTAGCCTTCTATTATGACGACTACCCTATTAAGAATGACAGCTCCAGAGGAGAGAGAGGGCAATGGTGATCCGTCCCAGAGCTCGTGCAGCACTCTCGATAGCTTGCAACGCACGGCCAGCACGTTTGCAGTTCTGACTGCGTCTCCTCTGTTTTCCACGCTGCGATCGACCTCTGTGTAGGTTCCACAGGATTTGGCAATACGTTCACACCGCGTGTAACGGTCATGGAAGGCAGAAAAGACACGCTGATACGCGCAGAGGGAGGTCAGATTGGCACACCGGCATCCAGGACGGTGTCCGAGATTGCTAGCGACCTTATGTGCGAGCAACAGGACAAGCCGACACACCGGAATTGCCAGAACCCAGACTCTTTTCCTTACACACGAGACAGAATGCACGAAGCAAGGGAGGAACAGCGGAGCGGCACATGTGAGGAAATGAGGCAGACAACCAAGTCCTCCGCGCAGGAAAGGGAGCCCTCAGATCTCCCCAACAACGAAGCCAGCAGCTCCGACGCAGAATCGGACTTCTACGAGGAGATAGATGTCAGTTGCACCCCAGAAAGCATGGACTACCCTGCAGAACAAGGTATAGAAAATACACACACACACACGCACACACACACACACACACACACACACACACACACACACACAGTAAACTTAATAATGCGTCATGTATCATTAGCAACATATCGGTTAATATTTATTAATATGTTTCAAATACGAATTCATGCATAATTTAAAAATGAGGGATATAATCGTTTAATCAATGTACCCTACCACATGCTTTTAGGCTGGTGACAAAGTGTTCGATTGCTGCGTTCTGAATTGAGATAATTACCAAACCACAGTACACGTGAAGCGTTCAACGAGATGTCGCATTATCGTGCTGCTATAAACTACATATATTAGATACGTATACAACACATACAACTGAATCTCAAGCTGCAAACATTTTGTTCTGTTAGAAATTTAACAATGGCTCAACCCACAATGGTATTTAAACAGGCTGCACGCTACAGCATGTTACCGTGGTTTGTGGTGATGACCCTGTCAGTTGACGAAGGATTCTGTTCAAAGAACATTTTAGCACACCAAACTTACAAAACAGAAATACGTACCACTCTCCATCTCAATGTGCCCCATATAAGAACTGTGAGGGATCATCACTGGACTATCAATGAAAACAAACTGCTTTGATCTTTTTTTATCTACTTCCTGAGTTAAAACAGATATAGAACCTGTTAGTAGACATTAATGTAAAGAGGGTGAGAAACTGAATTAACAGTATTCCCTTTTTACACAGGCTATTATTTATAATAATAATAATAATAATAATAATAATAATAATAATAATAATAATAATAATAATAATCTTATTATTAATACCAAAACTACTACTACTACTACTACTAGTAGTAGTAGTAGTAGTAGTAGTAGTAGTAGTAGTAGTGGTAATAATAATAATAATAATAATAATAATAATAATAATAATAATAATAATAATAATAATAATAATAAAAATGTCATTGTAAGATAGCGGACAGTCAGGAAGCTTCATAATATGTTTGTTAATAAGCTTCGATCATATGGTTTTAATTTGAATGCTTTGGTGTACTACAATACCACAGAAATTGATTAGTCTAATTTTAAAACAGAAAAACACCTGTACATGTAATTGTACAAGCCATATATTATATAATTCAATAGGAATAGTGGGAAAGCTTACAGCTTGACACAGAACCAGTGGGCCTGAAGCTGATATGCTTTTAATTCCTACAGGATGTGAAAAGGAGTCTCCGAGCCACATTAACGAGAGCGGTGTGGACGGCGGGAAAATGGGCACGAGCCCAAGTACCATTTCATACGGTGCTGACCAGATTCGGCGATACCGAACAGCTTTTACTAGGGAGCAAATAGCTCGACTAGAAAAGGAATTTTATCGAGAGAATTATGTGTCCCGTCCACGCAGGTGTGAACTGGCAGCCGCCTTAAATCTTCCAGAAACAACCATCAAGGTACAGTAAAATCCAATTTTGATGACAGGTCCTTGTATTAAAAAAATGAACAATAAGTAACGAAGCAGCTAAATAATAAGAGGTTGGGAATGTTATTTCTGCCACAAAGCGAAGCTGTCTATTAAACAGAATTAAAGTTTTGGTCACTGGCACGTCTTTGCATTGGTTGTAGCCAAATAACAACGGATGTTTTAGAAACTGAAAGCGTGAAACGTACGCTCTGATAACGGTAATTTTATTTTTCACGAAGGCTTGTTCAACTGACTGCTGTATTTAAGTGTTTTAAATGTTTTGATTTCAGGTCTGGTTCCAGAACAGACGCATGAAGGACAAGCGCCAACGGCTGGCTATGACATGGCCTCACCCAGCCGACCCCGCTTTTTACACCTATATGATGAGCCAAGCAGCTGCCACGGGAAACCTCCCTTATCCGTTTCCATCGCATCTGCCTTTGCCCTATTATTCTCCGTTGAGCGGAATGTCCGCGGGTTCGGCCTCCGCAGCTGGCGGGCCATTCGCCAGCCCCTTACGTTCACTGGACAGTTTCCGGGTCCTTTCTCATCCATACCCGCGTCCGGAGCTACTGTGCGCGTTCAGACACCCTTCACTATATCCAAGCCCAGGTCACGGTCTTGGTCCAGGTGGCAGCCCGTGCTCCTGTCTCGCGTGTCACTCAGCCAATCAGACAAACGGGATTCCACAGAGATCGACTAACGCAGACTTCTCGTGTTCACCCACTACTAGGGCTGATTCCTTCCTCACATTCTCGCCGGCGGTTCTCAGCAAATCATCTTCTGTTTCTTTGGATCAGAGGGAGGAATTGACACTGACTAGATAAAACTTTTGGACCTTGACCACTTGCTGGCAATTCTGTCACAAATGAAAAAAAAAGCATGAATGACCCAAACTCTATGCGCCAACCACCCACAGTCTGCTATGCAAATATATGAACCGAGTAGAATTTCTGATCATGAACCTAGACTTTGCATAATGGAAGGCTAATTTAACAAGGATATGATAATAATATCACAAAGTAGATCTGCATAAAAAGACTTTTAAGAGAGAATATAATTCCACTGCCCTTGTAGATCGAAAGGAATTAGAAAATTGCCCAGTACTGAAATTAATGAAGAATAAATGTTTATTATAATTTATTCTTTTTCTGCTTACATATCCAAACTGACCTACATATGGTTTCCTTTAGTACTACAAAAGATGTTTTTCATCTTTTAACAAGAGGATTCGTTAACTGAGTCCGGTCTCATTATTCCTCCCGCATGAACGCTCGGTCCCGGTAGCAGGCCGAAATGTGCAGATGCGAGGGGAATTAAGGGCTGATGTATTCGAAAGGGAGAATTTTTGAATTTTGAATTAATGATAATGCGGCGCGCGCAGAGACTTGTCTGCCAAACCGGTAACAAGGCGCCAGGGGAGCGGATTAGGAAGCTCCGCAAGAGGCTTACGGGCTTGACGGGAGGAGATGTGTGAGAAATCCATTGGACAATCACATGCGGCAAATTGGGGCAAGCCCGAGATGCCTGTCTCATCCACCCGCCCTCAACTGAACGCTTTCACCCCCCCTCATATATCTTCATCCTATGCCACCTTTCTCATTCGTGATCTCGCGCTCTCATCCCTGAAGGAATAAAGCATACAAACACACCCAGGACGAAACTCGATGGACACACACTTCAAATAAACAGTATTAATAGACACAACCAGCTATATTTATTAACGAAATCTTTGATTATCTTTGGCATACCCCGTCCTCCCCCATCTTCCACCATTGCTTGGTTCTTATCAACGAATAAGTATAGCCATGTTCATATATGACATAAGGAATAGTCAGGCAGGCAGAATTGGACTTCGGAAAATATCTTAGTGTAATGTTCTGAGTCCATTGCTTTTTTCATAATAAATTGTATTTGAAATGAAAATTGCTGAATGTACTGAAATTCATTAAAAATAAAGTATGAGAAATGTCCTTCAAAAATAGAACAACTATAGTTATTCTTTGCGTAACACTCCGTTAATACAATTACTCTAAGATACTGGCTGTGAAGAACACATATGCCTACATTTATTAACAGTTTTATTTAAAAAATATATTTTAGTTAAAAAGAAAAAACAATATATTGCATGATTATTCATTACAATCAGTATTTATTTCACGTAAAAGACCACGTGTTTCGGTTTCGCCTGTGCAATTTACTATATCATTTTTATACGAGAATTAAGAAAACTAAGAACGTACAGAACTCATACCTAGCATCACATGTTCGTTCTTGAATATTAATTAATATAATTATTATAATATTAATGTTGCCTATTAATGCTCCTGAATATTCAGTCATAATTTGTCATTTGCGATGACGCAATCTAAATGGTTACCAGTGAGGCACATCTTTAATGTTTTCTTCTCAGATACTGGAGTGATGTAGCCAAACGGGCGTAACCAAATCCTCTGCTCTAATCTCGAGAAGATATTGTTTTTGACAGTTAAATAGTCCCCAGTCGCAGTTAACGGAGTTATATTTTCTCTTGTGCGCCGGTAAGAGAAACAGTGGAATGAGATGTCTCGAGGAGATATTGGAATATAGAGAGATCGATGATTCCTCCACCTCGCCAATCGGCGCACGTTAATTGGTTGGATTTACCGGGTAACTGAGGCACTTGCGCTGCAAATCGAAGCTTTCTGGACATAATGGGTAGAGTTGGATACTACCTCTCAGGCTAGCGCGCCACCACCACACCAAAGCTTCAGAAGACACTCTGAAATGCCCAAGGGGTAGATTAAGACGTACAGTAGCAGATCAGAAGTGACTTTTCACGTTTTAACCCTGTGGAGATGAACTAAGACAAGGGAAAACTCCCACAATGAAAATGCCTGCGAAAAGTCAATAACATAATCTAGCCTTAAAATAATATTAGGCCTATGATGGAACATGTAGAGAAAAATAGACTGTCAAAAATTATATTTCATGTGCGTTCAGGTTTTATTTCCGTTTCCTTATAGTGCAAATTTGGACTGATTCTCCGTTATATTCACGGATATAAGGGGCACCTGTTTGTGTTTTCGCGGGGAGGGCGGAGTGTCTCCTTTGCTTTCGTTAATTGGTGATCCTCTTATTTTATGAACGGGTGTCAACAAATAAAGTTTTCACCCGCACCTATCCACGTGAACCACTAGCCTTCCGCCACGGAGGGGCCGTGTAGCGCGGGGTGATTGATGGTCCTATTAAGCGCAGTTCTTGTAAGTGTGACCGGGCTGATTTAAATGCATATGTTTGGAATAATGCGCCATTTAAACGGACGGGCCATAGCTAAACCGAGAGGCAGATTTATGTCCTATTACGTTAAGGCCTACCCAGATCACGGGAATGGCCACGAAAGGAAAATAGGCGAAGTAAAATTACAATGAATAGTAAAACAAGGTAAGAGAGTGATAAATACCCGGCTTGATAAAAAATCACCCTTTATACAGCTGCTTCACTGGCTGTCTAAAAACAATATAAACTATATATTCAGACTTCAAAACATGTCTCGGCTAACGGCTGTATCGTCTATAGCTTCAGCGAATATGCTACAGGGGACGAAGAATTATGTACAAAGTCGGGCACCTCTTGGGCCAAACATTAACCCATCGATCTGACCTGGACCATTGCGCGTGCACATTCAGTACCGTCCAACACAGCAACGGTGATAAAAACGACACACACGAGTGGTTAAGCTTTTGAAGGTAACATAGGCTAGTCTAAACTATTAGGCACCATTTATAATTATTATCAGTTCTACATTTAGGCTACATTAAGGCTAAGAACCTCTCTTTGGACTGACAATAAACCAGGAGCTGGGGCGGTACTGTGCAGATGCCCGTTAAGCTGCCCGCCTCTCGAGGTGGCGGCTGTTTAAAAGCTTGTTTACGTTCTAATTTACGGCGGACAGTGCAAGGCGTGAATAGACCACTCGCTACCTAATGATGATGAATGGCAAATTAATGCACACGCGCGCCGGACAATCTGAGCCTTCATCTGGTTAAATAGGCTTTCAATAGCATTCAGAAAGTAGAGGTCACCTTAAATCAGTCGGGCGGTGTGTGAAAGTCATATTCCAATAGCGTCTATCAACATTATTTACGGTGCAGCGGAGACAACACCCTGTCCAAGATAGAGAAACAAAGCACCGACAGGCGCGCCATTAGATAAAACGTCCCGAGTAATTTATTCAAGGGAAACCGAGCAGGTTGAAGACTGTATTAGACCTGGCTGGCATGTTGGCCTAGTAGGCATTACCTCTGGGTAGTGCGGTGCAGTGATGTGGGTCTTATTCTCATGTGGTTTCTCCTGTCCGTGTCTCAGGATTCAATCACCTACATTGAGAGACAGCTCGGTTCTCATCGGTTCTGCATAGAAAGGGAAAGGCTTATCATCGCAGGAGCCTAATGCCTCTTTATATGTGAAATAAGATGATTTAGGGGATCTGGTGCAGGTCATTACAAGTAACCTTGCTGTCACTAACTGCTGCTCCCATTACAGAAACCCAGCCTGCTTTGTATGAGGGGTCAGACATAGATGTGAACGTGCTGTGACAAATATTTACATTGTCTGTACACTGGTTTGGTATAGTACGAGCTTTTATTGGACCGACAGGGATGTCATTTTTGCAGGTGCACTGTTTGGCCTTTGTCTGCCCAACAGAGCTTACTTAAGAGCAATCTTAAACCATGCCAGGAATACACGCACTTTAAAAAAAGCCCCCAACAAGAAAGCACTCCTATCCCACATAATATCCATCAAAATATGTTTGTCAGCCTTTCAGAATAACTGTCCACGGCAAGCAATAAGAAAATATATGTGTAAGATATTCCTCAGAGTTCAAATATGAATGTCCATTTTTGCATAAAGAGAAGATATCACTCTTGGTGCTCATCTGGGGTGTCATACTGGTGAAGGCATTGGAGTCTGTGGCACAGCGCAGTTTCAGTGTCTCTCTCTCCTTTTCCTTTTGTGGTCCCATATGTCAGCGCTACATTCACTGCTAATCAGCATGTTTTGTGTGTTGCATAGTACACAGTAGCTAGCATTCTGTTTCCTTTGACCCTGTACTCATGGTTAGCAGTTGGGGTTCAAAATCTGTTATTAATCCACTTGTGTTGATATAGTCTTCATTGAACACAAGTTTAATCTTAGACACAATCACTAAAAAGGAAAGAAATATAAGAGCGAACGAGTTGTTTGCCTCTATATTATTCTATATATAGGAATAAATAGTGAATTCATCTCTTATGGCTAGAATGCCCATCAGAAAGATTACCAACCTCGATTAATACAAGTTGAAAATTCATTTGTTTTATAGTTTTATCTATGCTCAGCAATACAGAAAATCTTTCTTTTGATACACTTCTCAGGAAAAAATGTAAAATATTTTTTACTGTGAAAATATGTATCATTTACTGACACGATTGTATTAAGTACTCTGTGCAGACTTCATTTAACAAGGTTAAATCACTGAGTCTTTTCCTTTGTTTGATGAGATGGAAGAACACAGAACAAGGGATCTGAATCTATTCCTCCATGCAGAATCCCTACAGATCGTAGGGCCCTTGCCTGGGGTCTCTCATACTCACCTCACCCAGGAAGTTCTCACTGGAGTTTAGTTTAGGGGAGAAGGATAGCCATGGTGTGATTATACATCCACTCTTGTGTGGATTTGAAGATTTTTGTTGGATCATTGTGGGAAAAATCCACTACAACCCAGTTCTAGCTTTTTCATAACCAGATTTCAATTTTACATCTTGTGTTACTTGAAGGAGTTCATGATACCATATAATCTGACATGTTATCCAATTTATTTGCAGGAAAAAAAAACTAAAAGAGCACCCTTAAAGTTCTCCCACCATAACTCTCAGTGGGAATCAGGCTCTTTTCTTAGATGCCATACTACAGTCACTGGTACCACAAAGCATTATGTTTTGTCTCTTCTGACCATAGAACCTGGTTCCAGTAAAAATTCTAGTAATGATTAGCAAACTCCTGAGATGGAGGCAATGTCCGACTATAGAGACTTGGTCTATGTAGACTTGATGAGCCCAAGATGAAACCAGTCTCTGCAATTCCCCAACCATGGTCCATGGAGAAATGTTTGGCTCTTGAATCATCGTCCCTTGTGTTCCAGGCAGGTTTAAGAAGGCTCCAAACAATTAAACTATTATGCTTTTGTAGACATTTCTTGATTAATAAAGGTCAACAAACATTTCATGTTTGTGTAGTTCCATGTTTGTATGTCTCTGAATTTTTTTCCACTCATGTTGATTGATGATTAAGGGAGACTAGTCATTGTGCCACGTCATATTTATAACCCAGTAAAACAGGAAGTCATGGAAACTACTTACGAATTTCTAAAGACTCATGTCAACTTAAAATATCTATAAATGGGAATACGATAAATATTTCAGCTCATAATGTCTTATAGAATAAATTTACTTCAGTAAAAGGTTAGAAGTCTTTCATATTTTGAGTAAAAGATTAATCTCATTTATAGCTAAGATACTTTTCCAGAAAGTCCATGCTCAACTGGATCTAGGCTGTCAGTGGTTCTGGATTTAGAGTGTCAGTGATTATGCATCTAAGGTCTGTGCTCATCTGGATCTAAGGAGACTGTGACTGTGGATCTAGTGTCCAGGCTCATCAGTATTTAGGTTGTCAGTGATTTTGGATCTAGGGTGTCAGTGATTCTGTATCTGTGATATTAATGATTCTTGATCTAGGGTCTCAATGATTCTGTATCTGTGGTCCATGCTCATCTGCATCTAGGGTGTCAGTGGTTCTAGGTGAAACTGTGCTTTGATTGTCTTATCATATATCTCATCATTTATCACTGGATACTGCTGCCTCGGGAACTACAAATCCCATTTTAAAACATTAATCTGTTCTTTACTTGCAGTCTTCCTCAGTGATTTCAGACACCCACACAGATGTATAGGTCTATACAAGGGGCAAGACTATTACCATGCTATGGTGCTACACAAATGGTCTTTCCCAAGATATAATCACTCTCAAGAGTCACAACTCATCCTCCAAGCAGAGAGATCTGTAGTGGCTGTCTACAACAGTGGCCATGGATAACACCATTTCTCTCCATCTCCTGCTCTTATGGCTCTAAAGCATCCAGGCGAGGCAGATCCAGGTCTATACCTCCTTCACTTCACTGCTCCTATTAGGCTTTGCCAGCATAATGTGCTATACTGAGCAGAAACCAGCTAAATGTTAAGGCTACATGCAGAGTCTATAATGGCTAGCAGGGGTATCAGCACAACACAGCTGTCATTCAGCCCATATGTAAATAAAAATGTAAAAATGTTGATGACTATGAACATGTCTAATAAACCATCACAGGAAGCATACCCTTTGCTGGAATAGCAATCATGATACAAAACATCCTGTTATTACTACTGTGCTCACATTCTGGACTTTTTGTGTTGTTGTTTTTTTAAAAATCATTTTTGTGCACAATTCTACAGTCTACTTGATGGCAATATTAAAGTTCTAGAAAATAATATCTGATCAGTATCCCACTGGGATTTAATACCTTATAAAACAAGAAATCAACAATCAATGGGCATAGAATTAGCTCTCAGCTTCTTATGACTTTTATATATTGTTTAGAATGATCAACCTCTCAACAGAGTAACGTACTAGTACAATGATCGTACCAGTCTTCCATTGAGATCTAATTTACCAAAGTTGAACTTTATCACTGTGCACTACATTTGCCAATCAAAACCACTAAACAATCTTATTAGCAGATTTCTAACTTTAAAAGTTTTAATGTTTACTACTAGCAACATCATCATATTTGATAAGATGTGTAACTCTAATTAAATATATTTGTGAAATTGAGGATCATGGGAAAATCACTTTCTTGGAGATCTCACACTGGTGTACTAGTGTGATAATTATGGTTCTAGCTAATGCTGCAGACATTAATGCTCTTTTATTTCCCAAAACTCTTTATGCACCCCAGAAAGCTTTGCCAAGGTTTGAAATATCCCCACATCATGCAATACTGTTTAAAATAATTTAATAAGCACTTTGTTTTATGGGAGTGGGTTATTGTTTTATGATAGCTGAGGCAGCCAATGGCTTTACAGTGCTCTCCAGTTCTCTCTCCAGCTCTCTCCGAACCTCATTTTATTTTACAGCACTATGCTTTGCTGCATGTCAACCATGCTGTCTAACTACAACCACACCAGCCCAGACTTTTCCCAACCATTCACAGACTACCAGAGTCAAAGGCTATCAAGGGTGGAATCTACAATCTAAAATTTACACAGCACTGACTCACACACAGAATCTGCTTCTGTAAGGTTTACAAATACTAAAGTTCTTATGAATTACACACAAATAGCTATTCTACCTATACTGATCTCTAAAATGTATTACAACCTGAATACATTCAATGTACAAAGGTATCTAAGTCTATGTCTGTGGGAGAGAGAAACAGAGACAGAGAAGGAGGGAGAGAGAGAGACATTGGGGGATGTGAGATTGGCTCTGGAACCAATTGATGCATTTCCATTCCATCTTTCTGTCGCTCTTACTTGTCTCTGATATGCTCCAGCCTCCTAACCCCTAAAGAAAACAGGGCAGGGATTACGTTTACTCACTTATCTAGAAGTGCAAACACACACACACACACACACACACACACACACACACACACACACACACACACACACAGAGAGAGAGACCTACGCTTGTTTTTGTGAATTGTGAGGGTCACCTGGAGGATTTGTTATACTGTGGGAGTCACCCTTTCCCAAGGTCCTACAGACTTAAAAAAAATCATGATTTGTCAAAATACACTTGTGAACAGTAATATCACTTCAAATTACAAATATCTCACCATAATGGGTTCTGACCTGAAGCCACATGTGGGGACACAGGGGACATGTATACCTGAGGACCGTCATTACACATTACCTGTTTTCATTCTTTGTGAGAGCCAGTTCACTCACACACACATACACACACACACACACGCATGTACATGTACCCACATAGTACACACGTATCCATACACATGCACAATTGCATGTGCATATGCACACACATGCATACACACACAAACACACTCTGTTTGGTGAATTGTTGAAGTGTGACAGCCTTTCGGCATTTCTTTCCGAACATGTAGACAGCAGTCACACAACACTGAAAGGATCTAATGACTCCTGACTTTGAGAATTGATTTTGACAATCTACATGTAATTGATTTTGACAATCTATATCTACATGATTTTTGAAATATGTATTGGAATTGAATGAAAAAATGTGTCATTTGTATCAAGATAATTCTGGGATCAGAAATACTAAAAATAGAATTATAGTTCCTTTTTTTTGTAATAATAAACTAAAAATAATTCTGAATATGAATAATAATAATAAAAATGAAGAGCATGTCTTGGAGTTAGCAAATCTTAAACCCGAGAGGCTAGGTCAGCACCTGGGGCCATATAGCAATAAAATAATTGTTTAAAGCCCAGGGAGCCTAAATCTATTTCCTTTTTAATTTGGTTAATCCTGCTGTTGTGGCCACACAATGTGCATGTACAAGTATGTTCTGTGAGTACTGTTTACATAATCTTTACTCGCAAACACTCCAAATTTGAAGCCCACCCAACACTCTCAACTTCTCTATCCAGCGAGCAAAGGCTTTAGCCAAAATTACAGCATAATCCGCATCATTGGGATGATTAACTTAAGTGTGTAGTCAAAGCTGTGCTGAAATGTCAATTATAACATTTATACATATCAGTATAAAATAGGGATTGTATTTGAGTAACATATTCTACAGAGGCCAGTTTTATTTTTAACTACAGGAAATTTCGACCATAGTCAGTGCTAGGCTGAATTATTTAGTAGTGAAGTTTATGCAAATTTTCACTATCCAGGTAACTAGCCATTTGTTTCTAAGCCCACAGTTTTGCTTTCATCCTGATAGAAAACATAAAAAGTCATCATTTCATCACCACCCTTGGACAAGGCACATCTGGTATCTGAACTTCACAATGATATGCATCAGTATACATTGCACTACGTTTGTATGTGCATGTACACATAACTCTGATTGCTTGTGTCTTTGTATTCAGTTCTGATAGAGTAACATAGCCGATTGTGAGTCTGAGACAGTGGGATGTCAATCAATCATGCTTATTGGAGCATTAGGATCACACACTCCTGGTTTTCAGAAAGGACTATAAACAATGTTTATTGTGTATTGTTTTAATTAAGATTTTTTTCTTAATGATTAATAAAACTTGTAATGCTTCACGATTTGTTCCATGGGTTGTTATACATTAACAGTTCAATAACATAGCCAGCTAAACTACTCCTGTAGCACAGCGAGATTTGATAAGGTAATGTAGAGGAAATTAGCCTGGTACTGTTTAGAATATTCACCAATAAGAAGATAAAAATACAAATTAAAAAATATTTTACCAAAAATACAAACATTTCAGATAAACATTTAAAAAGATGAACATTTTACATCCATCATGTAATTACATCAAAGAAACAAGTGAAGTGTGCAGGAATATATGTGAGATTAAATGTCCTTGCATAGCAACACACACAGCACAGTTAACATCTGTTACAATCAGAAACTTTGGTAAATATACCTGCTTTTGTGAATGTCTGGACATAGCCCTAACCCAGCCCTAACTACATCTACTCCAATGGGTGTCAGCCAGTTCAGGAAAGATTATATTGTACACATACATCTGGGATTCAAACAGCAGGGATTCAAACCATGAATCATGGTGGTATGGGTTGCATCAATAAATAGTGGGGGGTAAATGACAGAAATAAACTACAGACTAGCAAAAGAAATGTAATTTTAATGTTAGTGTGTAAATTCAAAGTGAACATGATCTATTATAATGTTTGGGACACTGGACATTATTAAAATGTTTGCTAATGTGAGCTATAAGAGGTGGAATGAAGCTACTGGAAGATACAGGCCAGGACAAGGGCAGTGGTGTGAGAGAGAGGTAGGCCACTGTCTTTAATAGATGTCTTTAAAGATCACTCAGTGTTTATGCTTTCCCCTGACCCAGGAGAAAAAAAAACAAGCACTGGATTTCTCCATCTTACACACACACACACACACACACACACACACACACACACACATGCACGCACACACAAAGACACAAAGACACTGATTTGTGGTTGTAGAAGGGGGTACGTGGGTGTACCTGTGTGCATGTCCTTTCCGCCTGGGCCTGTCTGTTGATGGGAAGAAGGAGCCAGACAGAGTAACAGAGAGTAAGGAAGGTTTTTATGGTGATGTTCTGTTTGTGGTAATTGTCTTCTGCTAAGCTGAACAGCCTCTTAACTTTAAGCAGGTTAATGGAACTTTTATGAGCCCCTTCTACAGTCGGCTGACCTCTGGAGTTTCTCTCTTGCTCACTCTCTGATGACAAAGCTGAACAGAGAACCCACAGTGCAGCACGCACGCCATGACCACCATTTCCTTCTCTGCTCTTCATCCAGCTTTCTAATGATTACAAATATATAAACATAAAATTATTATTCCTATGACCTGAGTAGCAACAGGGACTTAAAATCATGTATTCTCTCAATCTCCACTGTGTGCCACTAATCAGGTTTACAGTCTCCGTTTAAGACAGAGACTTGAACAGTGGAGACCCTGGGCAACACACACACACACACACACACACGCACACACCACATATACACACACACACACACACACACACACACACACACACACGCACACACCACATATACACACACAGTGTGAGAGTGAGAGATAGCCTCACTAAAAGTCTTAACTCATCATAATCACTTTTATTCGAGTTCATCATCGCAGCGTCAATAGTCATCATGTGGCCATCAGACACAGTGTGATGGAGCACTGTCCATCTGAAGGGACACACACATCCACACACACACACACACACACACAGTTAAAGAGTTATGTGCTCAAGTAGGTGCATAAATGCTCACCTCTGTAAATGTGAATATGAATTATAAGCAGTAAATTGATTTTCATTCTGTGATGCAAGATCTTATTTGCATGTAACTATCTGAGAGCAAAAAAGGAACTTTTATATACACACACACACACACCTCCTCACCCCATAGTGAGTGAATAATACGGGCTGCGGTCTTCATCAGTCTATTCCTCTTCCTCTCATTTCCCCCTTTTGCTGTTTTCTACCTTCTCTTACGAGCTGTAACTCCTGCACAGCAGAAATGATAATGATGATGATGATATGAAATAAAATATTGCACCCAGACAGGCCTCTAAAGATAATAATCAATATTGATCCTCAGAGAGAGATACACAGTGAGAAAGAGTGAAAGAGAGAGTGAGAGAGAGAAAGAAAGAGAGAGAGATGGATGTAAATAAGGAGTCTTCTCTTGACAGAATCAATGAACATTGTGGACAGATTCTCAAGGTGCTAAAGAGGTGTGTTGTCAGATGCACAACCAAATAGGTAAGTGTGTCTCACTTTTATCTAAGTATTGTTTCTGAGACAAAACTGCAAATTCAGTATAAACTGAACATATAATGAGAGCTTTGCTCCAGTTTATTTTAGACAGATGCAAAATGCATCAAAACTAGGTTTGGATCTCAGAGAAAGAACAGTCTCATTCCCTTCTATTGATTTTCTGGCACTGAAACGCTAGCCACTAGCAAGCACAGTGAAGGATGGCCAATACATGACAGTTATTCGCTCAGATACAGACTGCTGCCCTTTGAAGGAGTTACTATCATAAAGGAGAGATTCACTAAGAGCTTAAAGCTCCTACTCTAGAAATGAGGAGTAATTTGGAAATGTGAGCTCCAGATTCAAACAGTGGTTGCAACGATCTCTGGCTGTGATTTTGCTAACTGACTTTGTCCACAAGCCTACCAATTTTTAAGTGGTGCTTGGGGAGATTAAAAAACCAGTTAATGTTATGAGCTCCTCTCAGCCTGTCCTGAGCTGGAGAGATACTGACACTGATAGTGAGTGCTGTACTACACTCAGAGCTCAGCTGTACTACACTCAGAGTTCAACTGTACTACACTCAGAGCGCAGGTGCAATACACTCAGCAAAACAACATGCTCATTCAGAGTAAGCAAAGTGGCAGAGCGACAGATCTATGACACACAAAAACTCTTAATAAACAAAAAGTAAAAATGGGGCAAAATACCAGAATATCTCGAATTTAGATACACAAGAGCATCACACTACCAATAATTCCTGATATATTACAAACCAAATCCAAAAACTGGATTATTCCATGTCCATTGTGGGTGTGTTAGGAACAAAACATTAGAGTAAGGGAAAAAGGGGAACTGTGCATCTATTTATTATGTTTACTCTTTGACAGCCACATAGGAGCTTGTTGGCCAGCTCTATTCCAATCAAGAGCCAATAGTACCTAAATTTACCCATCTTCCCCAGCCAACACACCACTGAGCATGTTGGGTGCACCTATTACCTGTAAAAGTGGCTACGCAGCAGGCAGTGGTGACAGATGAAGATTTAGCTCTGTGGATGAGAGCACTGCATTAACCATGACATTGTTACCACGCTATCCCATCATTCCGTGTTCAGGGACGAATCCCACAAACCCCAGGCCTGTTCCGTCTCTTCGAGGGGGCATGATGAGGTGATAAATGAACAGACCCATGGGAGGAGACGAAAAGGAGAAACAGGGATCCAGAAAACACAGATACAGTGGTTGCCCTCTGACCTAGTCTCAGTCATTTATTTTCTTTTTAACCTTTTTATTTCTTTTTCCATTCCCCATATATAAACTCAGCACAACACAACTGTCTGTCCAATTACACACACACTCGTGCGTGCACACACACACACACACACACACACACACACACACACACACACACACACACACACACACACTCACACACATAAAAGTACGTAACAACTCTGTTATTGGGTGTCCTTCCTGTAAGAACTGTGGGTAATCCTCCTCTTTCTGAGAATTTCTCTGGGTCTTTCCTCTTTCATAATCAGGCATGTCTGATTTGTACTGGTTTGTATTCAAAGCTGCAATGAATATAAACTAGAGAACAACTTCAACATGGTGGGGCTAATCAGAGCTGCCTCAGAATTAAGTCAACCTCCTTAGTCCCGTCATCCTGCCTTTCCTCTCTCTCTCTCTCTCTCTCTCTCTTTCTCTCTCTCTCTCTCTCTCTCTCTCTCTCTCTCTCTCTCTCTCTCTCTCTCTCTCTCTCTCTCTCAATAAAGACATGGATGAGATACCAGGTCAATTGACCATGAAGCAAACCTCAAGTGTGCAGCAGCAGGAGAGACATTGGAAGCAGTTTCTCTTTCATTATGGCAATAGAATCCTGTCTCCTTAATGCAGATTCCTCAAATAAAGTGTTTAGACACACTGATTACCTTGTTAGGTCATTATGGAAACACAATGAACTCTGACTACTCCATTTTATATACTTATCAGCAGATGAAGAGGAAACTGTTAAAGCAATATCTGCACAACATTGAATTCAATTTTGAAGTATCGGGGTTCAACAAACAAGCAACATGATGCTGTAATTGAGACATCACTGAAAATTTACATTGAGTTGAAAAATAAGCTATAAGATATGTTAATACTGCTAACATGTTTATGGTCAATAGCGCTCTGTTAGCACTGTACAAGAACCATGTCTATGTTGTCCAAATATGTGTATGAGAGCATACACATATTTTTTGCAGCAACAACTGGGCATAATTTTTACTGCTTTTTTTTCCAAGCCAAATATGGGAGAGTAGTGTACATACTGGAGGATTAACATTAGATAGCTGAGTGAGGTTAGATTTGATAATGCCCACAGTGAGGGACTAACATTAGTTAGCTGGGTGAGGTTAATTGTACTAACACTCATACTGAAGGACTAGTATTAGCTGGGTGAGGTGAACACTCAGGAAAGCATAAATGGCTAGCACCAAACCACCTAAGACTAGCTCACTCTATCATAGATAGATGTGTACAACCCCCACCCCATGGGTGCTAGAACTGTCATCATTTACTGAACTAGTCATCATGGGAATGAGCGGAGATGGATTTTGATCATCATGGGAACCAGTCTGTGATGGATTCTGATTGGGCCGATGATCATTCTTCCAATATGAGTAATTAATATAATGAGGGGCTCCTGAATGTGAGGAGTAGAAGGTAATGTATATGGGACACACACCATCATTAGTCATATACGACACCATACATTCAGTGAGAGAGAGAGAGAGAGAGAGAGAGAGAGAGAGAGAGAGAGAGAGAGAGAGAGAGAGAGAGAGAGAGACAAAGAGACAGAGAGAGTAAGAGACAGAC
This sequence comes from Electrophorus electricus, assembly GCF_041902795.1. Taxonomy (NCBI): domain Eukaryota; kingdom Metazoa; phylum Chordata; class Actinopteri; order Gymnotiformes; family Gymnotidae; genus Electrophorus; species Electrophorus electricus. Next base: position 29,399,106 of record NC_137498.1, on the reverse strand, counting down.
AGACACATATAGTGAGGTACAGAGTAGCACAAAGCTGAGGACAATAGCATATCTTAAATGACATACTGAACTTAATTTGAGGCTACATGGATTCATCCTACAGCAAAAACAAACAAAAACAATCCCATAATACCCATAATTCAGTGTTGCAAATCAGAAAAGCTAGCGAGGAACTCATGCTACAGGGCAGAAGACTAGAGCCAACATATGCACTACAGTATTTCCCACTTTACTCTTCATCTGCAGATTTTTAAATAAACATTTTACCATTAAATACTACTGATAATCAGTTAGTATAATTACTCTGTTTAACCAATTAGTATAATTACTTGGAATAACCTTAATTGTATGCAGTTAGCCAGCCCAAATTTTATACCATATTAGCAACCCTACAGTTTATGAGTGAAGTTTACCTTTAATGTCCATTTAGCTGTCACCTTGCCTTACTCTGATATGAAGCCACTAACAATAAACCATGTATCTTTCTCTTTGTCAATGTTATGTACTAAAGAGCAGTACAATACAGTTCCAGTTAATTACAATAAGATAATGAACACACTGGAGGCTCTGTGTGAACCTGCAAGGCTTGCTGCACAGGGATCTATCTGTGCTATCAGGGATCTATGTCTCCATACACACACAGGGCAGAGGACAATTAGTGTAGGCCTTTCCATCTGACCCCCGGAACACATGTAAATACACACACACACACACACACACACACACACACACACACACACACACACACACACACACACACACACACACCCATCACCCAACAAGCATACACATGAGGTGGTGTTGCAGGATGTGGCTAATTGGCTAATCTGGTGTCTCTCACACACTTAATCATTTTAAGCACCTTAAAATGCTGTGCAACAATAAAGTAACGAGCAAAACACCTCAGACACCCAGTAGTGCACCATATTTTGACCCCCACTCCAACCCTTCTCTCCCTCTCTCCCTATTTCTTCCTCATCTTCCCTCATTCCCTTTCTCGTCTCCTAAATCTTCCCACATTCTTTCTCCCTGCTTTCTTACTCTCTCTATCAGACTCTCTGCCTTTAGATTTCAGTTCAGCTTCAGGGCAGTTGTAGATACTGTTCAATATGGCAAATGTTCTTTGTTTAGACGATTTGGCTCTAAACTGGAAATAAAGAAAGTTTTTTTTTTTTTTCAGTTATTGAACTATAAACAGTTCATCTACTTTCCTTTATGCAGAGCTTGCACTTCAGTGACTAGGCCTCCTGTGCAAGGTGTGTTGAAAGGGCAGTGTCCATGTGTGTATGCATCAGGGTTGTGTGGATGTCTTTATCTACTTTAGTTGCTGTGTGTGTGTGTGTGTGTGTGTGTGTGTGTGTGTGTGTGTGTGTGTGTGTGTGTGTGTGTGTGTGTGTGTGTCTGTGTGTGTGTCTGTGTGTCTGTGTGTGTAGGTCTGCATGGTGTACAGACGTCAGTGTGGGCTGGGTTCACCGCTGCTCCCTTTATAGTCACTTTCAAGTTTCTGTTAATGAGGCAACCGCATCTCCCAGCAGCTCCCTTGTAAACAGCCAAATTAAAAACCCAAATATGAATCACACTCCACATAGCTGACGCTCAGCACTCATAGCTGTCATAGAGGTCAGACTGGACAGCAAGCTGTCAGAGTAGCTTACTGCTAGGGTTACAGCTAGAGTTAAACCTAAACTGACCACTAGGGTTACAGCTAGGGTTAAAACTATTAAAACTATGCTTACTGCTAGGGTTACAGCTAGGCTTACAGCTAGGGTTAAACCTAAACTGACCACTAGGGTTACAGCTAGGGTTAAAACTATTAAAACTATGCTTACTGCTAGGGTTACAGCTAGAGTTAAAGCTAAGCTTACAGCTAGATTTGCCACTGCTGGTGATGTAGGACATCAGTTTCAAGTCAGAAAGAAGTAGCATATTCTTACACTTGCATTCCTACTGTTTAGAATGGATTATTCCTACACACCATACACCATATATTTAAACTGCACTTGTTACTTTACTGTCAGTGCTATAAAAACTTCAGCTATAATAGTGGACAACACAGCTTCTGTGCACTACAAAACATTAGGCTCCACACTGACAGGTTCAACATCAATTTCCAGACTGCAGCAGAGTAATTAGCTGAAGACCAAAATGTTGCCATTTAGTGTATACCCTAAATTCCAGTTTAAACATGACCAGTTATTGCCCAATACTCCCAGTTAACAACTAGCCATCAGAGCACTTATGGAACAGGGGATTGTCAGAGCCTGCTGCCACATAACTGCACATCACGAGCTTTATTCATAAAATTAACTACCACGATTAAGAACGTAAGATAAAAGCAGCTTTTACAACCTTTGCACTAATCCAGACAGGGTTTGTCTGACTGCCTGAGGTTGTCTGCAGACGCAAACAGGGCTGCAGGATTCATAAAAACGTGAAATAAAAAGACCAAAAAACACCATTACAAGGTTCTTTTTTTGTTTCTGATTGTGATGATGGAAATAATGACATTTGCAATGGAGAGTGTGTGTGTGTGTGTGTGTGTGTGTGTGTGTGTGTGTGTGTGTGTGTGTGTGTGTGTGTGTGTGTGTGTGTGTGTGTGTGTGTGCGTGTGGTTGGGCTGTCTGCAGCAGAGCTTTGTAACAGAACAATAGTAAAACAGACAGACCACAGAGCTGGAGCGGCTGGCAGATGACACACAATGGTAGACGACACACACTGGCAGACGACACACACTGGCAGATGATAGAAGAGAGAGCAGATACAACCTCACCCAACACACCCTCAGTGTCACTGACCACTGTCTGGATGTTTTGAAGGGCATGTCCATTATTCTTTGAAATTTCAAAGTATATATTGGACTTTAACAATCTCTGTTCCTATGTGACACACACACACACACACACACACACACACACACACACACACACACACACACACACACACACACACACAATGGCTTACAACAGCTTCCAAGCCAAGGAACACAGCACAGTCTTATACAAATATACAAGTGAACAGGAGGCTAATATTAATGCTAACTCATGCTAAAGAAGAGTACAAATATCAGACAAGGAAGACAAACAAATGGGTAGTTTGTTTAGGAAATGAATCCAAAGGTTAACAGTCTCATGCAAAAGCTATATTTAATTTTCACCTTTATTGAGATACTGGTCTGAAAGCATTGTAATTACAACTGAGATGGAGACCTGTGTGGATCACTTTAGCATGACTATCTCCAAATAACAGCATAACCAAAAAATGTCAATCAGGAAGTGAAAGAAATTTACATGTACAAGTACATCATGCAATCAGCCTAGTGAAATATGCTTACGTGAGAGAGAGAGAGAGAGAGAGAGAGAGAGAGAGAGAGAGAGAAGAGAGGGAGAGAGGGAGAAAGAGAGAGAGAGAGAAAGAGAGAGAGAGAGAGAGAGAGAGAGAGAGAGAGAGAGAGAAAATTTAATTATAAGCTATACATTTTTTCTTTCTCTATATGATGCATATCAGTTTTCATAAACAATAAAGACTGGCCTCCATTAGAAATGTAAAAGTGACTAAATCTCAAACAGATTCATATGAATGAAAATCAAAAACATATAGAACCATTTACAATGGCCAATATCATCATCTTTCCCCATTAAGATTGTAATGGAACAGTATCCTTAAAACAGATACCTGCAGACTTTATTTGAGTACTTCTTTGACATACTGTTATTAACTTTTACAATTTACATTTACAGCATTTAGCTGATGCGTATCCAAAGCAAATTACAAATATGACTGAATTTGAGCATTTGCGGGTTAAGGGCCTTGCTCAGCAGTGACTACTTGGAAGTGACAAGTACCTTAATCATGAGCACTGCCATCTGGCTAGTACTTAACATAGAAACAAGACTGAGTAGCTTTAAAGGAATTTCCTCTATTAGGCATAAACATGCATGCCAGTGCCTCACTGAATAATCACAGTGACTAGTACTCTCTTTGGTGGCATGAGCCACCCATACCTTTATGAGTGACATCTACTGTCCCTCCTCCTTTCGTAGGAACTAAAAGACAGAGAAGACTTTGTTGGCATAGCCACAGATGCACAAGGTGAGATAGATCTGGTGTGCCATAGAACAGAGAGGGACAGGGGTCTCAGTGTAGGTGTCAGTGTTCTGGGCAAAACTCAGGACCTGCCAGGAGAGAAATGACAAACAGAAACATGACAGTACATGTTTCTCTTCATCCTAAAATAACTGAAAACTACATGTCTCACTTCAAAGGGTCACATGGTCCACATCCATGTCTGGAACCAGGATAAATTTACAGAGTGGGACAATTATAAATTGGTTGCACAACAGTAGGTGGTTTGGTAGTGCTCAACAGTTCCCTTTTAACACATATCTGTAAGCATTTATTTTGATAGTAGGAAATAGTTGACTAGTATTGGACTGACAAAGTAGACCTATGGAGATCACTAACACTCAGCTAGTGGGGGAGGGAAATTGTCAAGCCCCAGCCGTTATGCAGTGACCGGTCAACAATCACCCCAGCCAGTATCCAGCCACCAATCACACAGCACCAATCACACATGTCAATCACAACACTCAACCACTCTTCTGCTCTAAGTCACCTGTTTATGAGATCATCTACTGCACCTGTTCCCTGTTTATTCCCCTTCCTATATAATTCCCACAGGCACTTGAGATTAGTGTTTTGAGCCCAACATCCCTAGAAGCCTAAAGACTGAGCAAGCCTCGTCTTCTTGCCTTCCTTTGTAATCCTTTCTTTTTTTTTTCTTACTTGTTTGGAATAAATATTTTTGTGCTCCCACATTTACATCTTGCTCCTGCTTCCCAGAAATGTCAGAGAAATCACCATAACACCTCCTTCTACATTTTATTAAATGTTAATACCATATAAAACTCTTTTCCCCTCTAGGGTTTTCTAATTGAAATAAAGCTGTAGCATATACTTAATGGATCTAGTGTATTTGTTGATATATATTGTATTGATTAATACATTTCTTATACTAGTGTAATAAATTACACCTGCCAACTGAACTGCCAAAAATACAAGACTATATTTTCACACAAAATGTACTAGTGCTGGGATTTTTAACTTGTTCCTCAATACACTTCCTCAATACATACTAGTAAAGTGGCATCTTTTCATGATTATAGAATATATGAAATAGCAACTAAATATGTAAATGTATCTATCTTTTAATTGAAAACAGACAACAAAAACACACTATCATAAAATTTTAAAATAGCATAATGCTCTCCTGGTGTTAACACACTGCTCTAGTGGTGGGTAACAACACTGCCTCTCCTGTGGGAGACCAGGGTGCACAAATCCAATCCGGTTAAGCGCTCTATGCTACACCAATAAGAGTCTTTGGGCAAGGCTACTAACACTGCATTCACCTTCCTCTGTAATATTCTTGAAACTGTAAGTCAGTCTGATTAAGAGCATCTGTCTAATGTGTAAAATGTAAATGTGCCCGTGGTGGTGTTACGCATGCTCCTCTAGAACTTCCTTACCATCAACCTTGTACATTGAAATCTCAGATATAGAATGTTATTCTGTCTAACTTAAAACACAAATGTGTTGTGTAGTGTACTGTAACATCAGGTCTTGGGAAACTGTATTGTTGCACACAAAGGAGGTTGCATGTCATATAGGATCAAAACCACATTAGCATCTACCCATCAGTGTGATGTGGAGACCTCATGGTAGTTGCTAGCAGAGGGTGGAGGGCCGGGTTACACACATCATTGCACGAACCCCAGAGCTCATATTCACAATCTTAACCAGCAGCTTCGGGTCCAGGCCCATCCTGACACAGGTCAAAGGGCAAAGGTTAGAGAGGCTGCTGACCTGTAGGCTCAGGGCCAAATAATCCATCAGTGCAGTACTGGATAATACAATATTGATATCTGTGAGGTGCAGTTCATCATTTCTCATTCTTGCGTGCACACACACTCACACACACAGAGTAATAAAAGTGACACATACAGCATATTAACTGGCCCTGCTCATTCAAGTAATTCAATCTGCTACTTATATTGGGAAAGAAAAATATATTAAATCAACTGTAAGACTGGCTTTAACATCACTTTGTTTTCCTAGACACATGCAGACCTTATAGCTTTCTTATTTAGTGCCAAATCAAAATATTATAAGATAATGTTTAAAAGAATATATAATAGGCATAGTAAGAAAACTAATAAAGAGGAACATTAAGAAGGAGGAAATGAGTTGAGTTTGCGAATTATGAAAAAGAAACAGACAGACAGGGAGAGTTGTGTGTAACTAGGCACAGTGCTACTCCCTCTTACTTTAACAGGAATGTAAATATAACCACATGAAGAACAACCCCCCCCAATACACACACACACACACACACACACACACACACACACACACATACCACAAACACACTGGAGTGGCAGTGTTAAGACAGTAAACTGTTTCTTGCTTCTTCTTTTTTTTTATATCTTTTAAACTATTATGAGTGTTTAGGGTTATCCAGTAACTCTGCCTGTCTCTCATTCACCAAGGCTGCACCTGCCCACATACAAGGACAGACCCACACATTAGTATGTGAACACTTTTATATGTCTGCAGCAATTGCATTTACATTGGCTTCCAGTAGCTGCATGCATCAGATCTAAAACCTTGATGCTTGCCTACAAAGCCAAAAATGGACCAGCCTCCTCATGCATGAGGTCATTGGTCAAAGCCTGATCCATTCCTCTAGTCTTTCAAACCTCAAGTACGGCTCGGCTTAAAATACCATGCCTCAAGTCTCATGGAAGATAAGCATCGAGACTATTCTCTGTCCTGGATCCCAGAATGAATGATGGAATGAATTGCTGCTTGCTGTTCTGACAGCAGAGTCCCTTGCAGTCTTCAAATACAGACTGAAGAGCCTTCTATTCATGGAATATTTAAATGACAACTGACCCAGCTCCTATATTGACTAACTAAACTAGTACTTATTGTAGGGTATTGTTTATTACACTGATGTTGTTTAACAAACTCTAGTACTTATTGTTTATTGTACTTATCATTGTTTAAGATAGACCTTGTGTATTTTGTACTAATATACTTTACTGACTAGGATATATTCTATGAGTAAATGACAAAGCACTTTTGTAAGTCGCCCCGGAGAAGAGTGTCTGCTAAATGCCAGAAATGTAAATGTATTCTGTGTTCAAAGGTGTATTCTGTTTGTGTGAGTGTATACTGTGTGTTTGTGGGTGTATTCTGTGTATGTGTGGGTGTATTCTATGTGTGCAGGTGTACTCTGTGTATTTGTGGGTGTATTCTATATGTTCAGTATATGTGTGAGTGTATTCTGTGTGTGGAGGTGTGTGTTTGTGGCTGTATACTGCATGTTTATGAGTGTGTACTGCATGTCTAGTTCTGATGCATGGATCTTTATCTATTTGAATGACCCTAATATTTCTCCATTGCTTTGGCTCTCCATGTCTCAGTGTCTCAGTATCTCCTATCTTCTGTCTCTTGGGACTAGTGGGTGACATATGTTTAACATTTACCCTTCCATCCCCCAGTCTATACACACACACACAGGTTCTGGGTCAGTGACTGAAGAGGTTATTGCCGCCCTTCTAGGCAGACTTGTCTGCTATTACAGCAACCACTCATTTACTACTAGACCCATGTATATGCTACAGGAGTGAGGGTGTGTGTGTCTGTGTGTGTGTGCGTGCTTGTGTGTATGTGTTTGTGTGCGTGTGTGTGGAAGGGTGGGGCCCATTTGATTGTAAAGCATGTGCACGCCTGTCTTATGGGCATTAACTAAATTATTTACCTGCGCATGCTACAATTGGAAGGAATCCCTGGTAGAAACATGTCCACGTGTGCAGGCCCAGTAAGTCCAGCACTAGAAACTCCAGTTGCTGATGTTAAACCACATGTAACTTCAAATGGAGACCCCCTCCTCCAATTTTGTGTGTTAATGTGTGTGTGTGTGTGTGTGTGTGTGTGTGTGTGTGTGTGTGTGTGTGTGTGTGTGTGTGTGTGTGTGTGTGTGTGTTTGTATCTGTGTCTTTCTGTGTTTTAATGCCACTTGCATGTGGTCCAGTGCTATAGCTGCTGATGGAAGAAAAATTAATGTAAGAATTTATTAAAACCAAATGAGTTAATTCAGTGGAAACAGAAAGAAGGCGTCTTTTGATGTGTGATCATGGTAGTAACAGAAGAAACTGGTTTTAAAGACTTGAGTTTATTAACTACTACACTTGTCCTCGTTTCATCTTTAGCAAACCCTGCATGAGGCTCCAACAATAAACACACAGACTCACACACACAAACACACACATCTGTGTGCACCCTCTCAACTTAAGTGTATAGTAATGCACTAAAGAGGAAACAAACTAGTTTATCACCAAACTTCAATTATCGTTGTACACATCTGTACACAGTCTGTGTACTTGACTGGAACAAAGTGCAGACTATTCAGCATAGCAGCTGAAGTGTTTGTTCATGAGCGGGGGGACACAGGGCTAATAATCCTTCAGCGTGATCTATTTTCTAATGCCACACCAGATAAAACATTACTCCTAGAAGTCACACAATGGTTTGCCTAAAAATAAACTCCTATAATCAGATGTATTACACTGTGATCAGTGTTTACTACACTGACCAGTTATGCTACATACTCACCTGTTCTACCATAGCCTGACCAGATCTATTACACATTGGCCAGTGTTTTACTGCACACTGACTAGTGTTCTACTACACACTGACAAGTTCTACTACACACTCAACAGTTCTACAACACACTGACCAGTGTAATACTACACTCCTTTTACTTTATATTTAATAACAGTTGTTTATCTTTTTTTATAGTTCATTTAAAATTTTGCCCCTTGGTCACCTTTTCTTAATTAATGCTGTATTGTTGTTATATTATTTACTGTAAATTCTGTTACTGTAACAATTACAAATGTCACCTGGAGGGCTCTTACCTTACTATACATACTGACAAGTGTACTACTACACACTGACCAATTCTACTACTCTCTGACCAGTGTTCTACTATACCATGATCAGTTCTACAACACTGTAAAAAGTCCAAGGGTAGTGTGTTTTGTATGGATGGGGTTGTGTATTTTGTACGGATAGGGTAATGTGGTTTATATGGATGGGGTAGTGTGTTTTGTATGGATGAAGTAGTGTGCTTTGTAGGGATAGGATAGTGTGTTTTGTATAGTGTTTTACTACACACTGACTAGTGTTCTACTACACACTGACAAGTTCTACTACACACTCAACAGTTCTACAACACACTGACCAGTGTAATACTACACTCCTTTTACTTTATATTTAATAACAGTTGTTTATCTTTTTTTATAGTTCATTTAAAATTTTGCCCCTTGGTCACCTTTTCTTAATTAATGCTGTATTATTGCTACATTATTTACTGTAAATTCTGTTACTGTAACAATTACAAATGTCACCTGGAAGGCTCTTACCTTACTATACATACTGACAAGTGTACTACTACACACTGACCAATTCTACTACTCTCTGACCAGTGTTCTACTACACCATGATCAGTTCTACAACACTGTAACCAGTCCAAAGGTAGTGTGTTTTGTATGGATGGGGTTGTGTATTTTGTACGGATAGGGTAATGTGGTTTATATGGATGGGGTAGTGTGTTTTGTATGGATGAGGTAGTGTGCTTTGTAGGGATAGGATAGTGTGTTTTGTATAGTGTTTTACTACACACTGACTAGTGTTCTACTACACACTGACAAGTTCTACTACACACTCAACAGTTCTACAACACACTGACCAGTGTAATACTACACTCCTTTTACTTTATATTTAATAACAGTTGTTTATCTTTTTTTATAGTTCATTTAAAATTTTGCCCCTTGGTCACCTTTTCTTAATTAATGCTGTATTGTTGCTATATTATTTACTGTAAATTCTGTTACTGTAACAATTACAAATGTCACCTGGAAGGCTCTTACCTTACTATACATACTGACAAGTGTACTACTACACACTGACCAATTCTACTACTCTCTGACCAGTGTTCTACTACACCATGATCAGTTCTACAACACTGTAACCAGTCCAAGGGTAGTGTGTTTTGTATGGATGGGGTTGTGTATTTTGTACGGATAGGGTAATGTGGTTTATATGGATGGGGTAGTGTGTTTTGTATGGATGAGGTAGTGTGCTTTGTAGGGATAGGATAGTGTGTTTTGTATAGACAGTGCAGTGTGATTTGTACAGATGGGGTACTGTGTTTTGTATAGATGGGGTGGTGTGTTTTGTACAGATGGTGTAGTGTGTTTTGTATGAATGGGGTAGTGTGTTTTGTATAGATGGTGTAGTGTTTTTTGTATACATGAGGTAGTGTGTTTGGTGTACATAGGGTGGTGTGTTTTGTATAGATAGGGAAGTATGTTTTGTATGGATGGGGTAGTATGTTTTTGTAAAGATGGGGTAGTGTGTTTTGAACAGACAGTGTAATGTTTCTTCTACAGATAGGGAAATATGTTTTGTATGGAAGGGGTAATGTGTTTTGTATAGATGGGGTAATGTGTTTGGTATACAAGGGGTACAGTGTTTTGTATAGATAGGGTAGTGTGTTTTGTATAGATGGGGTAACACGTTTTGTACAAATCTGGTAGTGTGTTTTTTTATGGATTTTTTTTGTAAAGATGCGGTAGTGTGTGGACACACCTGTCCTTTACCCACTTGGCCATTTATCTCCTTTACGGGTGAGAAGCTGACAAGCAGCTGTAAGCACCTCCTCCACCCCACCACTGTTAAGGTGAGTCTAGCAAGTCTTGCAGCACCAACACCCAAAGGCACACAGGTAAAACCGACTATGAGTAAAAATAGGAACACCCTCAAATCCATACATTCAGAGAAAGGTCTGGCTTTCAGGATACAATTCTTCCCATCTACCATTTCCACTGTCTACTTCTCTGTCTATTGACACCTTAAAAAATATCAGAAATGTAGAACGGTCTTCCCAGTGCACAGATGACACAAAATAACTTTTATATGACATCCTCTTGATTCTGTAAGGTTGTTTCATGAGTGCTCTGTTCACTTGGACTGTATCAGTACCTTTAGCCATATGTAAGATGTAGGAGTCTCTGAGCATGTGGGTACAGCATCCATAGCAGTGTTGTGGACATTGCATTGCATACGGCTACGTGGACACTGGTCATTTAATAATAATCAGGAAATACAAATGTTTACAGCTAACATTACTGAAAATAATCACCATTGGCTTCTAACATTCACATTCACATGCACAGATGTAGGTTGCAAAACATCTGTATTTGCTTGGTGACAGAGAATGCATGAATGTTGAATGTTGAATAAAAGAATGTTGAATAAAAGTTGAACATGGCTGCATGGAAACTGGGTCTGTGAAAAGCACATAGATGATGTACTTCCGTTTCATTTTAAGCTTCTGTAATTAAAATGAATAAGCAAGCATTTGTGTTTGAATGTCCAAGGCTAGGTAAGCAAGCCCAAACATTTGTGAATGTTTGATAGTGTTTGCATTGTGGCAGAGGGTAATAAGCTTTTTGGTTCCAGAGAGACAGCACTGGAGCACTTGGGTTTAAAAGCTGAATGTTCAAATCATCCGTCACGCAACTCCCAAAGGACATGAATCTATTGTCCACTTCTCGCCTCACACACACACACACACACACACACGCACACACACACACACACACACACACATACACACACACACACACAAACCCGAACACTTGCATACGACAGCTGGACCTAACGCAGCATGCCCCCTTAAGTGTACACGCCCCCTGGGGTATGAGTGACAGCTCTAAGGGGTAATTAACTTTACACTTTATCATGTTCAATTAAGTGCCCCGCCTTAAGAGGACCATGCGTGGCCAATCATGTTAAAGCGTGCCATGTTCTACATCAGAGTGCTAGTCCAGAGACTGCTGACACAGATGTGTCCAGGGAGTTAACACATCAGAATGTAATTAAAACAGTAAACTCTGATGGACCGTTAACACTAAAGCCTCATCTGCTACACTAGCCTCACTCATGTGCTCACACACAGATACACACACACAGATACACACACACACACACACACACACACACACACACATAAACACACACACATTTACTTTGATTTTATTAACAGTTACTTTTTGTGTGATTAACAATTTCTATTTAAGACAATATATATGTATATATATATATATATATATATATATATATATATATATATATATATATATATATATATATATATATATATGACTTACAAAACAATTATTTACAATAGACTCATTAGATCTTTGATCAACTGTTTCTTGAAATGCACCAGAATTTATAGGTGATGCTGTGTGTCTTGTGTATACACTAATGATCAGGATGTTTACTGAAGAGCTAATAATTCCGAAGTTAATTATTAAAGACCTAGATCAAAGAGCTGATACGACAGAGGGAGAGAGAGAGTGTTAGTTTATGACCCACAGTCTGTCTGTATTGATCTGCAATGTAGTTGTCTGTCATCAATAATTCCCTCATTAGCGCTGCATTTCTACTTTCTCTCCATCCATTCACCACAGTGGTGGTGTGTGTGTACAGCACACTGGAGCAGTGGGTTATGCGCCCAGCACACTAAGGAGGTAGTGTGTGTGTTCAGAACACTGGAACAGCAGTGTGTGTATAGCACACTGGAGCAGTGGGATCTGTGTCTAGCACACTGGGCACAAAGCCCTTATTATCACCCTTTTAAAGTTTCTGATCACTGGATTCTCAAGTTCATAATAGTGACTTAAATCTTATGAAATCACCAACACTTTCAGCAGGTCATGTTTTAGGGGCCAGCAAAGAGACACACTTAAGTTCACTTAAGTTCTCAGTAAAGAAGATTCCTGAATATGTAAAGAAGATGTATGCCTGGGGCAGAGGAAGCACAGAGTTCCAGGCCTTTACCAAAACATGCAGAATGTTTTCCCAGAATAACTTGCTCCAAGACACTGTCAGACACTCTGGGTCAGTATCAGACATTCTGGGTCCACAATTATAATGTAAATGATTAAAATATTAAAAGTAAGAATATCTGGACTGCAGAGGTGAGTATGCTTTCTGGCATGAATGATTTATATGAATGTTGTGTGTGTGTGCAGTGAGACATTTGCACAGATTTTGATGGGATTTCCATAATTCATCATAGTTTGGTTTGTATTGGATTTTAGAAGCTAAAGACTTTCCAGATTATGCAGAAATTCAACAACTCCAGCAAAATAGCACTGCAGTCACAAAAGAGGGAACACATAAACCACACAATTAGTGTGGCGGGTACCAGCCTCTCTCAGCCACTTTGATTATATTTTCAAATGCCTCTTGAAGTTAAGAGCACTTTTTAAAAGTGCTGAAACATTTCATTAGTGGCTCGGTAACATTAAACTACATTTGTATATACTAGTTGAAAAGCACACTGACGTACAGACACACACACACACACACACACACACACACGTTTCCCACACCAAATGACGCAGTTCCCAGAGGCTGAAATCACTCTGCTGAGCCTTTACGTCTTTGTGCCTTTACAACTTATAAACAAAACAATTCACATCTTTCTCTTTCATCTATAGGCCTCAATAACTGCTCACACTAATACAAAGTTTAAATGATCAAATCAGTGTTATTCCTGATCCTCTTCCTGTATCTCTCTCTCTCTCTCTCTCACACACACACACACACACACACACACACACACACACACCACCTTCCTCTTAATGATCCATTGCTTATCCTCCTTCTTTAAATCAATGGCTGCTTTATATTTGACTGCAAAAGGATCAATATTGATAGGGTGTTCCTATCGGAAACAGACAACAGGGATTCACACGTGATCATGTCTTAAAACCTCTGTGCCCTCGTAGCCATAAAGGGTCTCAAGGGAGGCGCAGAGCCATGCCGAGCAGGCCACATTGTAAAACACCAACCACTCAACTAGAACACAAGGGCCTGGAAAAAAATTAATAAATATATATATATATATATATATCACACACACACACACATATACACACACACACACACACACACACACACACACACACACACACTACCAGAGCTACAGTGATGACAGTGATGGCTGCCTGTCCTTAAAAGGACAGAGACACCCCCCCCCCCCAAAGTCACACACTCATCCACACACCAACACACACACAACTAGTCACTTTTGCTTCAGCAGCAGTTTACAAATTACTGCAATACTCATTCAGTATAGAATACCTACAATATACTTACAATAAAATATACAATATACTGCGCATTGGAGTGAAATCAAATAATAACAATAATAATACAAAAGTAAACATCTACACAATGTCCCGTGTTTGTGCAGGACACCAGATGAAACCCGCATTGCAGGAACTCTCAGACAGACAGTGAGACACAAGGAGAGGGTTTAGTTTGAATGACAAGTCGTCAGAGGGGGCCATCACTGCAAACCAGATGACATACACACACACACACACACACACACACACACACAGATCTATGTCGGAGGTGTTCTAATCTCTAATTCAATCTCAATGTTTGACAAGAGTCTGGTAGTCCCCTCTAAGACATAAGCAATATTCTTTCTCTTTTTCCTGCTAAATGCACACACAGGACAAGCTCTCAGTCTCTTAAAGCTAGCCACTTTCCCCTTCCATCTCTCTCTCTCTCTCTCTCTCTCTCTCTCTCACACACACACACACACACACACACACACACACACACACACGCACTCAGCCTGTCACTTTTTCCTTCTGAAACACAATCATCTAGACCCTTTCCCTTCTTTCTCTTTCTCTCTCTCTCTCTCTCTAACACA